>NC_143385.1:18347140-18652524 GCF_980474605.1 Leiobunum rupestre | reverse complement strand
CTTTCCATTATTACGATAAAAATTGGCTTTTTGTTCGTTTTGATGGGATTCTTCGTTTAAACATTTGTCTGTTTTAAGCCTTGCAAAATAAGAAAAATGGGAAGATTTTTGAACATCCGTTTCTGTACAACTATCGTAAGTATTGTAATTTTTTTATAATATTACTAACAAAATAATAATCTGCAATTTAACTGCTATTGGGATGTTTTAAGCTGCTGGTCTGATTTTTAGGTGGAATTTGGTGACACTGAACGGCAATGACTTTCAGTCAATTTCGTTAAAAAATAAAGAGACTGTAATTTGAATGCATTAACTTTTAAGGCTGCAAAGCTTATGAAGTCAACTGATACAACAGCAATTTTTCAGTTGTAAGTCGCTATTTTTTGACTGTAAATAAGCTATTTAATTACTGGAAGGTAGCTATTATTAAAATGTATAAACAAAATCTGCTACTTCATGGGTTACAAAACTTTCTTTTAAATCAAACATTTTATTTAGCCATGAAGTAGCACCTTTTTTTTTAATAAGTTTTTATAATTTATCTTAACCGTGGCTCTTAGTTTTAATATTTATAGCTATTTTCTGACTGATTTTAAGAAATCTTTTCTTCGGTAAATTGCCTTAAGTTGGCTTGCATTGTTTATATATAGGCTTTAAAACGTATCTACAAAACATGAAAGTTTTCCCGAAAAAACGTGCAGCTGCTGTTAAGTATCTGAGTTCTGTCTGAAGTCTTTTCAGACACACACTACTAAGCTTGAGGTGGTTTGCAGATGTTTTGATCAATGGATATATTTCTGGAATTCTAGTTCTTAAAGGCAAAAAGCGGTTTTTTATTCCTGTAAGAAATATTAGACATTTTTAATGTAAAAAATATATGTAACTCTTGTTACATACGTGCTTTTAAAAAATGACATAATATATAATTTAATGTGTAAAAAATTTAACGTATATAACCTTTATAAAATGTTATGGTTTATAAACGTACAATTTTTAAGCAAACGAACTTACAATGTAAGTGATTGAAACGACAGAGCAACACCTTAGGCATTTCACAAAGTTCAAATAAGTTTTGAAATAAAGTATTAAGGACTTTCCAGGTATGGTTAATTTCATTATAGACGAAGAACGGGTAAACCCTGGAAACTCGAAAAAATGAGAGGGCCTGAGGGGCACTGCTCGTTTGTTATGAATTCAAACGTTAACGATTAATTTATTGATGAAATGTTTAATGGTGAGTATTATTAACATTTCTGTATTTTACTTTTCCGAACTGCCTCAATATAATTTTTTTTTTGTAATTTAGACTGTGATGGCTTTGATCAAAACCGCGATTCCAAAACTTTAAAAAACTCACCGTCTGAAAAGGATACAAATTACAATAGTGACAACGAAAAACTTTTTAATGATTTATTTACTGGTAAATGATTTTAAACTTAAATCAAATGTAAATTTAAAATTAAGAACAACTGTTAATAATTTTAATCCAAAAAAAGAGAAAAATCAAACACAGACAAAAAATAAATAAAATATAGACACTTATTTTAGAAGTTAACTTGAGGTCATTTTCTTGGCTAATGTAATTATAATAATCAGTTAGGCTAATACCCAAGGCACCCCCCTACTACGCATTGTAACCCTGCCACTGAATTAATGGCTTTAAAAGTATCTTGATGACTTAGGCCTAAGGTGGTGCCGTGGTATTAGCCTAGCTAATTATTATTACATTTACAGTACCATAGTTTCGATGGGGACCTCCAGCTACGTGTGTAAATACTTTGTAACCGGTCTCTTATCTTATTTTAATAATCAAATGAGCAATTCGAGACCAACGGTTACATATAAATTATACATCGGACTCAGTCCCTGGTTAGGCTTAACTTATGGAATAACGACTTAAATGGATTGCATTTAATATTGACTTTTATTAATTGTAACAAAAATAAAATTTAATAATAACTCACAACATAGTCCAAACCGTCGATCTCGAACCGACTGTAGGCGGAGGTCATCTTGGTCGCTGGTAACGCGTTCGGAATAACGCTCTTCTCCCTTTTCCGCGTGGCACCGAAGTAGATGTACTTTTGCACGGGACGTGGCGGCCTCTATCGGAGGGCGCGTGAACCGTTGCAACTTTTTAATATGCGCTTTTGTAGTTTTGTTATTCTTTTAAAAATTGTATTGGACGTATTACCACAAGCTATGATACAGTAAGTAATATGATAGTTAAAAAACTAAAGTATATTTCAAAAAGAATGCTTCTGGGAAAGAATTCGTTACATTTTGAAATTAGGTATGACGAACTGGCTAGTTATTTTACATAAGTAATTAATATGGATGTCCCAATTAATCTCTAGTCGAACCAGATACCCAGATATTTATAGCTCGACACCCTTTTAATTTCTGTGTCACTTATTTTGAGATGAACTTTCCAATATTCGAGAAAATTATGCATTCGCTTTTCGTTTTATTTAATTTTAAGGCGTTTTGATCTAACCCTTTCTTTATTAACCCAAGATAATAATTAGCGGTATTAATTTGGGAATCGAAGTTTCAATTCTTGATTGATGAATTCTGCATAGAGAGTTAGGAGACCCTCGGAAAGAATACTTTTTATGTCATTAATAAATAAATTGGCAGTGATTTGAACAAATTTCCCATTGATTTTCGTAACACATTTTATATTGGATAAATAGCTTTTAAGCCATTCAAGTGTTAAGCCTCTCACTCCAATTATGTAACAGCCTTTTGTGGGGGGACGCTATCGAAGACCTTCTCCAAATCAAGAAAAACCCCAATACAATATTTCGAGGCATCTAGGGCAAGAATTATTTTGTAAACTGTAGCAATCATTGATTCAGTTCCTTTACCCGCTTGGAAACCAAACTGATGATCTGACATTAACTGGTGTTTGTCACAAAATGAATTTAATCTCCAAATGTTAGTAGAAAACATTTGTCAAATATCTTAGCAAAAACTGAGAGAACGGAAATGGGCGAAAAATTATTGGGAGTGTTAGAGTCACATTTCTTAAACACTGGTATAATTGAGAAATTATGATGAAGAGCAGCGGAGTTATTTAATAATGCATTGCGAACAGAGTGGTTTTCGGAGGAAATTCGACCAGTCCGGGCGCGCTGGTTGATTTTACTGTACCGACGATTTCATTGAGTTCTGCAAGTAGAGTCATTCCATGTCAAATCAACACACTGATTCAGACACATGTTCTCCGATTTTGATGAAAGTTGGTAAACAAAGAGAACTTTTGTAGTTATGAGTGAAAATCGTATTAAAAATTTTAACTTTCAGTTTTAAAAGAAAATATTAATTTTTAAATATTCTAATTAAAATGAAAAATATCATCATCCTAAAGCATTTAGGCGTTATTATCTCGTGTACCAGTTGAGCTAGAGGTTTGACCAATACATCATTTTAAAACTCTTTTTATAGGCTTTTATTAGAGGTTTAAATAATAATATATATAGTTTTAAATTTTTAATTTTTTTTCAAAAAGTATGTTTACGTGTAAATGTCAATTTTTAAAAAAGCCATATTTTTAATTTTTTTTAAAAATTCTCAGGTTTACTCTTAACTATTTTCTTACATATCCCCAAATTTCATATTGGGATCATAATGGGATCAAAAGTTACAGAGAATAGAAGTTACACCCGCAGGGGCTGCTCAGCCAGAAGCACAGGGGGATGACAATCGCTAGCACTTGCTCCAATTTTACTCGTCTTGCAATATGGAAAGTTACGCCTCTTAAGTAAAAAGCTGCTCTCTGATAACTGTTCATTTACTTCTGGTTGAACTTAGTTTATTCTTTATATACTTTAATAGCTAATATTTCAATGTATAGGATTTTTTAATTTTTAAATTGATATCAAATTTGCTATTCAAAATGTTTTAAAATGCAGTTCATACGTTGTATACTCTCTATTTGAAATTCATAATTTTAACGTATGATTCTGGCGCAGTGGCTCCACCTGACATTACAAAAGCTATTAGTAGAGTTTTTGTCAAATAGAGGCGCTTCGAGCTTGAATTTGTGATAGTTTTACTTTTACTTTTACTTTTAAGTTCAGTAGAAGAACTTCATTGAGTTGGTTTATCTTGATAGTTCTATTGCGCTGTAGCAAAGCTAAAGCGGTAAGGAATTTTTTTAAGTAAGGATATACTCCATCATGGCAGGTTGTGCTGAAAATAGAATTGAAACTTTACGTTGTTGCAAATCCATTCAAAATATCTAACCACTACTACATCACCAAAGGTTTAAGGACTGTTATACCATGGATGCGCTAATTGGTAGAAGAGTTAACAGAAAACTCCAAAGTCTGCGATGCCTGTAGAAAAGAATTTTCAAAGCTCAAGTCTATTGGGGGTCGTCGAGTGACCGATACTGATCTCCCCAACACCAGTCAGGCTGACCTTCAAATTGAAAGTGATGACGATGATTATGATATTCACAAGGATTTTACCTTTTCTGATGAGTCCGAGGTATTAAAATCTTTAACGCCTCTCTAAAAGAATTAGGTGAATCACCAGTAGTAAAAAAAGGCAGAATATAAAAAGTACTCCAAGGAAAAAGCCAAAACAATAAGTTCTAAAATAAAAAGAAAATTTCTTCCAAATGCTTCTGATTCTTCTGATGAGGAAGATGAAGATGAAAAAGAGATGGTGAGCCATTTAATCGATACTTATAAAAAATATGAAAATAGGACCAAGAAGATAATGTTACTGACCTTGTTGCCTATGTAGAATGAAAAAGACAAATTTAATAACCGTGCTGGATTTAAGGTCTGGCTATTGGCAGATCTAAATGAATCCCAATAGCGTATCCAAAACCGCTTTTTTCCGGAATCTGGCAAATACCAATTTAACGTAATGGCGTTCGGCTTCCAAAGATTAGTGGACGAACTATTCCGTGACGGAGCTGGTTTTGATGTGTGTGTTTATTTGGATGACATACTAGTTGTGTCCGAGGACTGAGATCGGCATATAAAAACTCTCGAGTATGTGTTATCCCAATTAAGAAATGCCGGCTTAACCATCAAAATAGAAATGCGAATTCATTAAAAAGAATCTAAGATATTGGTACACATTGTCAATAAGACAGGAATACATATAGATAAATCCCGATTTGAGGCTAATGAAAAATTTCCTGAGCTTCGTAATGTAAAACAAGTTCAACGCTTTTTGGGGCTCACTGGGTGGCATTCCCGTTTTATTCCACGGTATTCACAGATCGCAGAGCCACTGAATAAGCTAAAACGGAAAAATATTCCTTTCCGTTGGGGAACCGAGCAAGAACGTGCGTTCGAATTGCTTAAAGAAGCGATATATCGCGCTGGCCAACTTTCATATTATAGGATGTTTCGGACCTGGGAGTAACCGCGATGCTTAGCCGAAAGCAGGATGGCGTTGAGGTTCCGTTAGCATACGCTAGCAGACTATGGAGTTCTGCGGAACAGCGATATACCACAATGGAAAAGGAGTGATTAGCTGTTCATTGGGGCGTCAAACAATTTCAAGGTTTTTTGGAAAGCTTCCCGTTTACTGTCGTGACTGATCATAAGTCACTTCAGTGTTTATACAACGTACAAGACCCTAACGCCCGCCTCGTGCGATTGGCTATTTTTTTACAATCACTCCAATTTCAAATACCTTATAAGAAGGGGGTAGATAACGTAGTTGCTGATGTGCTATCACGCGCTCCTCTGGGGTTAGTGGCAATTCAGCTTCGAAACGTCAACCCAGATAATCAAGGGGAGAATGTCATATTACCTCCACCACCGCACGCTATGTACAATGTGTTTACATTAGCTGATTTACAGACCGCTCAAAATGTAGATGCTGAAACAGCGGAAATAACCAATAATTTGGCGAAGAATAATGAAAAATGGCTAGACGTTTTGAAATAGTAAATGTAGTGTTATATCGTAAGCCTTGGGGAGTGCTGCCGAGGAAAGTGTATCTACCTCTGCGGTTCCGGAGGGAAGCTCTCCGATTATTACATGATCATCCAACATCAGCACATCGGGGACGAGATAAGACGTTAGCAAGGGTACGCTATCGATACTTCTGGCCGAATCTCCGACAAGACGTTCAGCAATACGTTCGAGGCTGTCTTGTCTGTCAGCAGCATAAAAGCAGAAACCAAAAACTCCCTGATTAATGATGTCCACAAGGACATCGGGGCCCTGGGACATGGTAGGGGTCGATATATTGGGACCCTTACCGATGACCGTCTATCGTAACAGGTTCCTGATAGTCTTCGTCGACTATTTTAGCAAATTCGTGGAGTTAGGGCCGGTAAAAAGAATCACCGCTTCAATCTGCTGTGAAATCTGCTGTGACGCCTTCACGAAATTGATACTACGCTGGGGATGTCCGCACAGTGTTTTTAGCGACCGTGGACGTCAGTTCATCTCTACCTTGCGAAATTCTAATGGTTAAGATGAATACTACCAGTGGATATCATCCTTAGAGTAACATAGTAGAACGAGTAAACCGAGTGTTCGGAGAAATGTTATCAATTAGGGATGCAACGGATAACCGGAACTGGAACCGGAACCGAGAAGAACCGAGTAAGTTCTAGGAACCGGAACCGAAACCGGAACCGATAATATAAAAATTGAAAACCGTATCCGGAACCGGAACCGATATTTGTAAAAAAATTATAACCACAACCGGAACTGGAACCGAGTTTTTAAATGTTTTAAACAGTTTTTAAACGGTTATTTAACTTTATTTACCAACATTTAGCGCGTGTTGAAATGTAGTAATTTAACTTCCTAATTTACTTTTAGTTTTTCAGGTAAGGCTAATTCATTTGCATAATTTAATCGCTGGCCATTGTAGTTTTTGTCTAGAAAATCTAAAATTTCAACTTATGCATTTGCTTACATTTCACAAATGACAATGCTGTTTTAACGAAATAATATAGACTCCATTTAGAACGATATACTCAACTAAAATAAAAACGAGTCATAGAAATCCCGTCTTTATATTTTTCAATGAAATGAGGCAGGGGCGTAGGAACCATTGCCCCTCCCTAGAATTTTGATGGGATGGGCAACTTATGTTATGGCCCCTTCAACTCTTTGGTCAGTTGAAATCTTCAAAAGCTCAAAGTCATTCAATCAGCTCCCCACCGGACTAATGAAGTTAAGCAAAATTCCAGAGCCCTGGGAGGTTAAATCCATGGACTTAAAAGGCCCTTACCCTAGATCTAAAAGAGGCCATCGCTAAATATTGGTAATTACCGATACATTAACTAAATGAGTAGAAGTGTTTCCGCTAAGAAACGCTACCGCGCCCCCAATTGTCGACATTTAGTAGATGACGTGTTTACGCCTTTCGGTTTACCCACTACCATTATTTCCGATAACGGAAAGACTTTTGCGTCCAAAATTATGGATCAAGTTTTTAGAAAATTGCGAATTCAGAAGAGGTGAAAGTAGTTTAGGACCCTATTCCTAGCCAAGCGGGGGCGTGGCTACCGCGTCCACAGCTGCGTGACGGGGGGGAATGAAGCGGGGAATCGCGAATCCGCCCCCCCTCGGGCGCGTGACCTGAATAATTAATGAGATTAACAGGTGTTAATTAGTTGACCTGTCAATCAACCTGTTCAAGGTCGAATATTAATGAGCGTGGTATTGTTTAACTAGGTGGATTACCGTTAGGGGTCATTGACCTGTTAGATAGTAACATGTGTTTAGGATCATCAAGTAGTTACACTTGTTTTTTATATGTTTGAATATTAATTTTTGGCGGGAAAGTGTAAGCGTCGCGTGTATAAAAATCAACAAGTGGTTAAACTCTTTAGGTTTATTAATGTACACTTATGTTTGACATGATTTTGGCGGGGAAACGGGTATAGGTTGTACTATATAGGTCTATTACATGTTTGCACCTTTATAATTAACCATTAGGGTTCATGACCTGGTAGCTATATGGTTGTTAAAGTTTTGGCGCGAATTTAACATGTGTTTCGGTTAGAAAAGCGCGGGAAATTGTAAGCGTCGATCAATAAGTAGTTACACTCTGTAGGTTTATTATATGTTTGAATATTAATTTATGGCGGGGAAACGGGTAAACTTTGTACCTTTATAATTACACGTTAGAGATAATTGACCTGGTTGCTAGATGGTTAACAACTCATTGGCATTTTTGGCGGGGATTTAACATGCGTTTATGATGATGTAAGTGCGAAAAGGATCAATGAACAAGTGGAGGGGGGTAAAGTTTGTATTTACTAGTATAAACGTTTGCATGGTTTAATTACCTGACAACGGTTAGGAAGCGTCTTTGGGATTATTGACCTGTACAAGTGATCTCTTTTAGTTGATGTTATATGGTTGAGCTTTTAGAATTTTGGCGATAAAATTATTTAACATGTTCTGAAGACGGTTAGGAAGCGTCTTAAGTAATCTTAAGAAGTAAATATTAATGAGTTTTATAAGCTGTGTTTTAACGTTAGGAAGCGCGGTAAAAATGATTCATATTTACGCTAACAACACATAACGGGGTAAAGTTTGTAGGCTGGTTTCGAGTGGTCTCTCTTTTAGCGGTTGTTATAAGAACTCTTAGTCATTTTTGACTTGAAAATTCTTTAACATGTGAAATGATTAGGGAGAAAATGTATCGACCAATTAACAAGTGGTGTCTTGGTTGAACTCTTAGGAAGAAATTGAGAGTTAAAGGTATAATAAAAGGTTACATCATAATAAGCTGTGTTGTAATAACCGTTAGGAAGCGTGGTAAAAATGATTCACTTTTAATGACTGAACATAACGGGATAAAGCTTGTATCGTGTTATAACCTGTCATTCGTGGTCATCTTTATAGTGTCCCACCAGGGGTGTCTCATTGGATAACAAGTTGTCCCTATATGGTTCGTTAATGATTTTAGCCGCGTCACGTGACACGCACCATCTTATTTACGGTAATTGAAATGGGTCTTCCATAAAGATTGCTGGTGAAAGTTTAACATTGGTCAATGCTTCACCACTAGACTGGTATCTTTGGATTCGAGTAGAAGTTTCAAATATAAGTCACCCCTAATACGGGCACCTTTTTAACGGTTTTTAGGTTATTAATCTTTATGCACATAAAAAGTATAGACTCTTAAACGCGCCTTCCCGAAGCGCGGTAAAAATGATTCATATTTACGCTAACAACACATAACGGGGTAAAGCTTTTAGGCTGGTTTCGAGTGGTCTCTCTTTTAGCGGTTGTTAGTCATTTTGGGCTGGAAAAATTCATGTGTTTTGGCCGCCATCTTTAATGATTCATATTCAAACGGGTTCTGTGTATTGAAAAGGGTGTCCATGTCTGTTATTTTTAGGAAATTTGCCATATATACTTTAGATCAAGTTTGTGTTTAACAAGTTGTTGCTAACAATTTTTTATATATATTAACCTAAAACGTCGAATTTAAAGTCGCTAGGCCTAAGGTAGTGCCTTGGGTGTAAGCTGATAAATATTATGACAATGCATCATGTATTAATTTTATATTACCGTTAATGAGGACGCGCGAGAAACATTGTGAATTACGTGGTAAAGTTTTATTGTTAAGCCTGGCCATCGTAAATAATAAGCCTAAAATTTATGAAAAGTAAACTGTGTATTCAAGGTTATATTGGGGTGAAGAAATGAGGGAGTTTTTTATTGGATATTTCAAGTTTTTAACATAGTCAATACGTTAATAAGGGGGTAAAGATAGTATATCCTGTCATCCGTTAGGAAGCGTCTTTGGAGTCATCTCACGTAAACATGTGTTGAAAAGGGTGAATTACATAATGCCAAAAGACATTTAATAACTCGCGTGTCGGCGTGTGTAACAAGTTTCCCTATATGGTTCGATCAAAAAGCCGCGTCACGTGATCATCTGATTTATGGTTAATGAAAGGGGTCTTCCATAAATAAAATTATTATAATCATGCAATGCATTTTTTAGGTATAAAAGTCGCTATCTATGGATATTTTCATTCGGATACATGATTACCTGATATGAAAACTGTACAAGTTTCAATATTTGGTTAAGTTGTCCCAAACAGGGGAAACAATTTTCGTGTAAAGTTAATCTAACAATGCCTCACGTACATAAATAGTTTAAATTGTTTTATATTACCGTACCATCGGTGTGGTCTAATAAGAAATCGAACATGTTTTGTTCGCGAAAGATAAGGAGAATGAGATTAAGAAACTATCATTTTTAATATTACCACTTCTATAATAAACTAAGGTAGTGCTTTGCGGTCCAGTTGCGTTGGGGACGTGTTAGATATTTTTAAATGTAGAAAAATAAATACTTCTGAGGGTGGCGCGGTAATAATTATCAATAACTTGTAAAAGTATATTTACATCGTCTTTGTAGACTTCTTAACTGTACATAACGTGGTAAATTGTCAAGCGGGGCCATCTTTGTTAGATCACGTACAATGTTGTTTTGAGGCTTATAAACAAGTTGTACCCAACGGTTTTTTATATATTAACACGTACCTAAAAAGTCGCTAGATGACTTGGGTATAAGCTGATTAATATTATGACATTGTACGGCGTCGTTATTTTAAGTTCAATGTTAAATTCGTTAACCTCGCAATTTGAAACAAGTTGTCCCTATATTAAGAATAAGCTTGGGATTATTAACAACGTTTGCAGCTCTGGCCTTATAAATGTTTCACAGTCTTTACGTACATCGTATACATTTTCTTTAAAACCATTAGTTTACGTATATCCGTAACATATAACCTTTTGGTTATACCAATCGAACATGTTTTGGTCACGAAAGATATGGGACAATGATAGGAAACTATCGTCTTTAATCATATAATAAACTAAGTATTTACTCTTAGGATTAGCGCGGGTTGAAGAACCAGACTAAAGAGCATTATAGTTTCACCACCAGGGGTAAATTAAGAACTTAGTGGCAGCACACACTACCCTGATTGTAACGACTGCATTATTAATGTAAGCAATGTTTAAATACTTGACCAACGAATGTTCCTGTATGTTAGTTTAATGTTGATATTTCGGTTAATATTGCAGTAAAAAGCTAAGCCTAACAAATACGTTGTCGTCAAAACTCGGACCAAAGCTATAACTTGTTTTTCTGTTATAATCTCCCGCGTATTAACTTGGCAATAATAATGGTTAAACGTATTTTATAGCGTCATATGAAATAACGGGCGGAGATAACTTACTAGCAGGTGTTTTCGGTAACGAGTGTGGCGGCTGAAAGGGCAATTTTTGACTTTTTGGTACCGTTTGAGAGGCGGTATTATTGAACTATACTTGATAAGTTTAAATAAAGTTTAACATATTGGAAGAAATGCCTTTCTTCGAAGAGTACCCTTTAATAACGCTCGTCTGTTTAACTATATATTTGGTTTTTTTCTTGTGCCAGGTGTTTTGAAAACCATAACCACTAGATAGCGGTTTTTAAGTTACCGCTAGGTGACGCCAGTTACAATTTACCGCTAGGTGACGACAGTGGCCGCTGCGTGACGCCGGTTACATTTTACGCGAGCTAAATTTTTAACCAGCTTTAAATTCGTAAAAATGCACTTTGAAAGAAAAAGAATAGAGAGTTTCAACTCAAATTTTTCGGCAACCTTTTTAAATGTAAACGAGTTGGCAAACGCCGGCTTTTTTTACGTTGGGAATAAAAATATTGTCATGTGTTTCTGTTGTGATGGTTTGGTTAACGATTGGAAAGAGGGGAATGTACCTTTACTAATTCACATCCAACGGTTCCCGAATTGCAAATTTGTTCAGGATGAAACTACGGATAACATTCCCGTGCTACGCGAAACGAACGATTTTTGGAATTTAGGACCTATGCGATCTGAATTTCTAAGATTACAGTCGTTTAAGGATTTCCCGATTGATTACATAGACGTGAGAGATTTAGCACAAGCAGGTCTCTTCTACACGTATAACAAAGATTGTGTCAAATGCTTCTGTTGTGCTGGAGAGCTATTATTTTGGGACAAGAACGATATTCCGATGGAAGAGCACGCTAAATATTACCCGAGATGTAAATTCGTTTTAAACTAGAACTGCGGTAACATACCATACGAGTATGATTCAAACCAAGCGCCCTATTCAAGCACTAACGAGAAGGCTCTGGTCTATAGCTTAATTACTCATGTCATTGAAACTCTAGATCGGAAGAAATCTAGACCACTTTGTAGCATTTTATAATTTTCAACCAGAAACAATGAGTATTAAAATGTAGACGTTAAATCAATAAAACTTTGTGAGCGAGTGTCTTTCCCCTCGTTTTCAACATATTAAAACTGATATACGAAAAGACTATTCTGAACGCGTTAGTAAGGAAATTTTAAATGATGTACAATTAAAATAAGCTATTTTCTGACGTTACGCATCGTCGCTAGTAGTGCCTGTCCTAAGGAGGCTTTTTTGAAAATATACTGAAACTATTATTATCATGGTTCCTCGTGTATATAATTTGCTAGTGTACACTAATTTTTCGTATGGTATAATAACAAAGAACACATTTACTAATAAAAAATTTATTTATAAACTGTTTTTCAAATATATTACATCATTTAACAATGATCAATCAAATCCCTTACGTCAAATGGACAATAACCTATAAATTGTTCCAAAAAATCTTTTTCCACTTGGTGATCCTGAGAAATACGAAAGGGGGCGTAAATTTCTATAAAGTCACAGGGGACTTGCTTCTGTAATGTTTTATAAACCGCTTGAAATTTCGAAAAATTGTCGACCAAAACGCTAAACATTAGGTCTATAACCGGTACGCTTTGATTTAACAGACTTAACTGTTCATCTATACACACTTTAATTTCATTTAAAGCCAGAACTTGCGCTCTACTAAGTGATAGACTGGCTGATAAGTTTATTTCGTATTCCAAATATTTTTGAGTAAACGGCATTAAATTCCATGAAAATCTTCCTCCCGAACAAGAAACTTCGAAATTGGGTTCAAAAGTACAATCGGAATAAGGTTCGACGGTCGGAATTGGTAGATAAATCTTTTTTATTGTTGCTGAGTTTAGATTTTCAATGACTGAAGACCAGTCTTTTGTAAGGGCGTCCCATGTTTCTAAGGAAATGTCCGTACTTTGGGTTCCATTAGAAATATAAATACCTGGCTCTTTTTTAAATATTGATACGGTCACTACCAATTGAGTGGGTGACTGTAACGTCAGAGAAACTAAAATAAAATACGTGTTAAATAAAATTAAAGATTTAACGTACCCTGTTTAAAGGACATTGTATGAATAATCCACTTTTTGTTATCAATACAACAATAACATTTAGTCCTCGGCAAAAACTTTCTCTTTCAGCGAAACTCTCTCTCTCTCTCTCTCTCTCTCTCTCTCTCTCTCTCTCTCTTTTGAAGCCATTAATTTAGGTGGCCGGGTTACACGCCCAGCCAACAGCTCCCTACACTAACTATTACAATAAATACTATACTAATTACTATATAAAACTTTAAAAAATTACCTCTTTTACTAAAAATCGTTTTGATGACGTATATTTATTTTTAGGCCAAATCATGGCAAAAAGAATGTGTACGGCTACAAACGATTCCCTAGAAGAAATAACTAAGTATTTGTAACAATAAAAAAACACCTATATAAACTTACATTTTTGTTACTCCGGGGAGGCTCACTAGGGTCAGGATTCCTAGATTCGGGCGACTTAAGGATATATATACTACCTAAAACCCCTAGGGGGACGCGTTGGAAACTCTAGCAGCTGTTTCTATTTCGTTGCAAACCATTTTGGTTTAATTTTCGTAATGTGTTTTAATGTGTAGGTGGTTAATTTTATTAAGCAAACGTAACTGAAAGTGTAAATGTAACTACTCTGACATTTTATAACCCCTAGCGGGACGCGTTGGAAACTCTAGCAGCTGTTTCTATTTTGTTGCAAACCATTTTGGTTTAATTTTCGTAACGGGTTTTAATGTACAGGTGGTTAATTTTATTAAGCTAACGTAACTGAAGGTGTAAATGTAACTACTCTAACATTTTATAACCCCTAGCGGGACGCGTTGGAAACTCTAGCAGCTGTTTCTATTTCGTTGCAAACCATTTTGGTTTAACTTTCGTAACGGTTTTAATGTGCAGGTGGTTAATTTTATTAAGCTAACGTAACTAAAGATGGCGGCGTTACCAAGCATCCTAGCAATTACCAAACTCGGGATCACACTTTGAAATTAAAATGGATATTTTACTATCGCCGTCGCTATGAAAGTACCTAATTCGTCGCCTTTAAGTACCCAGTATTTCCAAAAGCATTTCGTGACTCCATTGGAAAATCCATTTGGAGATTTAGTTTCAGTTTTTTCAATTCTGTAGGCTTCCTTGAGCTTTCAACTTTTTTTCAACAGATCACGTGATATAAACTACGTCACAAGTCGTAAATGATTTCATAGATGCGTTGTTGTTTTCATAAGCCAGCCGCTATGGGAAAGAGAAAGATGTCTCCGCTTAGAGTACCAAAGAAATGCTGGATATGTGAGGAACGATACCAGTCCGTGAGATGTTTCAAACATCATTTAATGACTCATTTATCTTGTAATAAAATAAAAGAAGAATCGGATTTGGCGTGTGATTGTGAGGCGAGTGAATCTCTCCATTATACCGAGCAAGAGGAAATGTCAGATGATAAAATTATCGATTATCTTAACGAACTTATTGTGGCATGTAAAAAGCGCGATGAAAGAATTGAATCATACGAGTCAACAAAAACTACATCTAACGTGGTTTTTCCCGCCGAATTCAAATTGCCGACTGAAAAGCAAATGGATGCTTTGATTTATTTTCAAGAATATTGTAAAACTAATCAAATTCCTAATATTAAAACCGTTGTAAAGAAATTGTGAATAAACGTTCTTTCTATTGAATTCATTGTTATTTTTTAATAACATTTTAAGGGGACCGTATAAAAGTACTTTTTAATTAAAGTAAACTAACAATGATTTTTTAGAACACTTACAGTTTAACACTTAAAATTTAATGTAAAGGCGGTATTAAAAAACTCGGATACATATTTTTTACATTGATACTTTATTATAATATTTTTCGTTACACTTTGAAATTAAAATATGTTTACGACTTTTGTAATATTGTTACATTTCCAACTTGGCATCCTCGAATAAATGGACACAATGGAATTGAACGACAATGAACTATTAACGGTATGTCTTCATCTTTCCATTCCTCAACCACCATTGCGCAAAAAGGGCATTTAACACTCGAGTCGTTCTTGAGCGAATAAAATCCCCAGGCGGCCAACTCTTCGGTTCCATATTTAACCCAGTTTTTAAAACTTAATAATCTTTCTTGTTCCGAAAACATTTTTAAAGACTCGTACGAATGCTCCTTTCGTATCGTAGGAAGGACACTTTCAAGTTCTATTCTCGCTGCTATATATTCCGCTTGAAGTTTTCGTTTCTTTTTTTTCAATATATTTATACTTTTTAATAGTGCCGTACACGGTTCGTTATTTTCCTTATCACTCATTATCCAACTGTCGTCCAATTTTGTTCCGTAAAATGAAATATGTAATTCTTGCTTCGTAGGGTTCACCCTAAACTCGTTACCGAAAACACCTGCTAGTAAGTTATTTCATATGACGCTATAAAATACGTTTAACCATTATTATTTCCAAGTTAATACGCGGGAGATTATAACAGAAAAACAAGTTATAGCTTTGGTCCGAGTTTTGACGACAACGTATTTGTTAGGCTTAGCTTTTTACTGCAATATTAACCGAAATATCAACATTAAACTAACATACAGGAACATTCATTGGTCATTATTTAAACATTGCTTACATTAATAATGCAGTCGTTACAATCAGGGTAGTGTGTGCTGCCACTAAGTTCTTAATTTACCCCTGGTGGTGAAACTATAATGCTCTTTAATACCCTTGGTCAACGAATTAAGTAACGTTCGTTATTTGTTACGTTTATAAGAGTTCAATTTACCCCTAGTGGTGAGAAATGGCAATACTATAATGTCCTTTAATAAACAACGAACGTTTATAAGAGTTCAATTTACCACTGGTGGTGAGAAATGGCAATGCCACTCTAAATATGTAAATATTACTATAAGCACTACCTTAGTTCATTATAGAAGTGGTAATATTAAAAATGATAGTTTCTTAATCTCATTCTCCTTATCTTTCGCGAACAAAACATGTTCGATTTCTTATTAGACCAGACCGATGGTACCGTAATATAAAACAATGTATACGTAAACGATTTATGTACGTGAGGCATTGTTAGATTAACTTTACACGAAAATGGTTTCCCCTGTTTGGGACAACTTAACCAAAATTGAAACTTGTACAGTTTTCATATCAGGTAATCATGTATCCGAATGAAAATATCCATAGATAGCGACGTATATTTAAGTGGAGAACATTTAAACCATGCGAGGTTATTTGCTAAGTTTGTTGATACTCAAATAAACGTCGCGCCGAGGTCACCATAGCAACGGGGGATTCTCCGCTCAACACCTGTTCTAAATAAATCACAGCGTTAAAAATGGAGATAAACGCGGAGAAAAGCATTCCTTTAAAGGAGCGCTAACGCCGTGGAGAGAGATATAGTTCGCGGTAATCAGAGGAGCTCTAACGGCGTAGAGAGATAGTTAGCGGTAATCAGATTCCTTTGTGTCTGACCTGTACTGAACTAACCACATCGCGTTTTATACAAACTAGTTTCGCTTTGTTTTTGTTGTGGAATAATGACTTATAAAGAAAACAAGGACTATGAACTGATTAAACATATAAATAAAGAATTGAAAAAAATGAATCGTCAACTTGAAATGGATTTGATTGCACAAAGAATGAGATATTTTCAAAAAGAGCATAATTCTCACGAAATGCATTTGGAACGACCCCCAAAAACTGGATTCTTAAAGGCGATAGACGAGTTAGTGGCTTTTATTGATAGCGTGTTAAATGTTATTAACGATAGTTCCTTTGTGTCAACAACAAATGTTGTAAAATATAAATAAAGTCTTAAATTTAAATCAGAGTTTTTTATTTTAAACATAGAAGGATGTAAGATAATTTAGAAAAGTGATAACAATTTGACAAACACCTTTAATTTCAGGTTCAGAGTTGAAAATTATTTTATAACATTGTATTATTCATTTTTGAGTTTTGTAAAAAAGTTTTATTATCAATTTTATTCAAATAAGCAACGGTATAAGTTGTTTTTTTATATGTAAACTAGATTAATTGTTACAGAACTAAAACCTGGTTTGTTTGTTATTATACCAATGTAATTACTTATTACGTTTATTTAAATTTCACGAGCGCGAACCGACCTTGTTTAATTTACGTAAATATTTCGTATAGTGGCAATGTATTCAATATAAATTAGAAAGCTTTCCCTTGCGTCGTTATTAAAAGCTACGTGACGGTAATATATGATACATATGTCATAATAATCAAGTTCAAGTCATCTAGGTACGTAACGATATAAAAATCCGTTAGGAACAACTTGTTTAAAAAGCGTTAAAAAATTGACGTAAATATGGTAAATTTCCTAAAACAATAACAAAGATGGCCACCCTACCCGTTTGAATATGCAACATTAAAGATGGCGGCCAAATCACGTGAATTTTACAAATTACTAAGAGTTCATATAATAACAGCTAAAAGAGAGTTACAAACTTATATTAAGCCTTTGTCATTTTTATCGATCTTCCTAACGGTTAATAAAACACAGCTTATAAAACTGATTAATATTTCCTTTTTAAGACCACTTGTTGATTTAACCCCTATCAAATATCTTTACCCCGTTATTAACGTATTGACTATGGTTAAAAAACTTGAAATATCCACTCCCTAATTACTTCACAAACTTTCCCTCGCGTCGTTTTTAAAGGTTAAGTGACGGTAATATATAGTTTTTGATGCATTGTCATAATAATAATCAGCTAGGCCCAAGCCATCTACCGACTTTTAATGCGACGTTTTATGTTAATATATATATAAAAATCCTTTAGGGACAACTTGTTTAAAAACAAACTTGATCTAAAGTATATATGGCAAATTTCCTAAAAATAACAGACATGGACACCCTTTTCAATACACAGAACCCGTTTGAATATGAATCATTAAAGATGGCGGCCAAAACACATTAATTTTCCAGCCAAAAATGACTAACAACTGCTAAAAGAGAGACCACTCGAAACCAGCCTACAAACTTTACCCCGTTATGTGTTGTTAGCGTAAATATGAATCATTTTTACCGCGCTTCGGGAAGGCGCGTTTAAGAGTCTATACTTTTTATGTGCATAAAGATTAATAACCTAAAAACCGTTAAAAAGGTGCCCGTATTAGGGGTGACTTATATTTGAAACTTCTACCCGAATCCAAAGATACCAGTCTAGTGGTGAAGCATTGACCAATGTTAAACTTTCACCAGCAATCTTTATGGAAGACCCATTTCAATTACCGTAAATAAGATGGTGCGTGTCACGTGACGCGGCTAAAATCATTAACGAACCATATAGGGACAACTTGTTACCCAATGAGACACCCCTGGTAGGACACTATAAAGATGACCACGAATGACAGGTTATAACACGATACAAGCTTTATCCCGTTATGTTCAGTCATTAAAAGTGAATCATTTTTACCACGCTTCCTAACGGCTATTACAACACAGCTTATTATGATGTAACCTTTTATTATACCTTTAACTCTCAATTTCTTCCTAAGAGTTCAACCAAGACACCACTTGTTAATTGGTCGATACATTTTATCCCTAATCATTTCACATGTTAAAGAATTTTCAAGTCAAAAATGACTAAGAGTTCTTATAACAACCGCTAAAAGAGAGACCACCGAAACACATGTTAAATTCCCGCCAAAACTTTAACAGTTCAACCATATAGCTACCAGGTCAATTACCCCTAACGGTTAATTATAAAGATACAAACATGTAATAGACCTATAGAGTACAAACTATACCCGTTTCCCCGCCAAAATCATGTTAAACATGTAATAAACCTAAAGAGTTTAACCACTTGTTGATTTTTATACACGCGACGCTTACACTTTCCCGCCAAATATTCAAACATATAAAAAACAAGTGTAACTACTTGTTGATCCTAAACACATGTTACTATCTAACAGGTCAATGACCCATAACGGTAATCCACCTAGTTAAACAATACCACGCTCATTAATATTCACCCTTTTTTAATTGACCTTGAACACCTGCACTCTAGTGAACTTGATTGACAGGTCAACTAATTAACACCTGTTAATCTCATTAATTATTCAGGTCACGCGCGCGTGACACGCGCCCAAGGGGGGGCGGAATCGCGATTTCCCGCTTCATTCCCCCCCGTCACGCAGCTGGGGACGCGGTAGCCACGCCCCCGCTTGGCTAGGAATAGGGTCCTAAACTACTGGTGTACGTCATTTTATACTCCTCAATCTTTTATGACCGAAAGGTACAATCGTACGATTGGTAACATGATCAGTAGAGAAGGACTAAATATGAACATGTAAATCCAAGATGGCCGCCAAAACAACCCCAAATTTTTTTTTCCCAAAACCAGTTTTTCAGCTTGGAAAAATCGAAAAACATATTTTTTTTTCAATCTCAAATTTCACCTTGAAGATGGTCTTTGACCTCGACGCTTGAGCACTGTCCACCACCCCTAAGCCTCGGTCTATCACCCCAACAAGTTTGGACACGATCGAACAAGCTCGGCCCGAGATATCGGCGGTAATATGTGACCCACCCGGTTACTTACGCTTATTCACTTTTGGTGTCACTTTTTTTCGTTTTTCGTTTTTTCGCCAGTTAAAATGCTAATTAGTTATTTTCGAGATGAGGAAACGAATTCGCGACCTTCGCTTTATATCCTTGGCAACGTTTGGACCCACCCAAAATACTTTAAACAACTAATAAACGAGTCTAAACTTGCGATAATAACTATTTCTATAAATAATAATTCTTTTCACATTTAAAAATCAAAGGATATGTGTAGGCGTAAGACGTCTCAAAAGTCGAGCTCTTTAAAGGTTAAAAAAATGAAGTTATTTATGGGGAAACCAGAAATTAAATGCAAATCGCCTACCGAGAACCCTTGTTATTACGAGGAGCCATGTCGCAAACACGCGTTTGATTTTATAGATAGTTTTAAATTTAGTGTTAAATGCTGGGTTTGTCAAGCTTTATTTCTGGAACGAAGAGTTTTTAAGATGCATCTGATGAACCATTTAACATCTAGTTATTCTAATAAAACACTTCTTAATATGGATGTTTGCGATTGTCTTCATTCAAACCAACCGAAATACACAAGCGAAGAAGAAATATTAGACGACCAAATTATTGATTATTTGAACGAGTTTAACGTAAAAAATCAAGAATGGCTCGACGGGTTTGTTAATGATAATGGAACTCCAAAGAAAATTCATCGTAAAAAAAGACAATTGCTATTAAGTCCGAAGAAACTTTAAATTCAACAATGAAACCAAATGTTGTATTTCCACCAGACTGTCATGCCATCTGATGAGCAGATGGAAGCTATTATATTTTTTCAAGAATATTGTAAAAATAATCAAATTTTAACTCTTAATCAAGTTGAAACGCCCATTGAGGTTTTGGAAAATCTTGAAAAAACTTGTCAAATGATTGAAAATATGTGAATAAAGCTGTTTTTCTAATAAACATATTGTTCTTATTTTTCCTACGTAAAAATAGATATTTTAACTCTTTCGTGTTAAGGTTTAGCGTGGTAGATCGGTAGCGTTGCAGGATGTTAATCAAATAGTCGCAAGTTCAACTCCCAATACTTTCGATCTATCACGCTAAATCTTTAATTAATATAAAACGAGATGTCGCCCAACTAAAACGGTCATTATAAAGATGTCAAGTTTCGTAGTATTTCTTCCTTCGAACGCATCACCCGATATTTACCCGGAAAATACACCTTCTGCCTTTAAAGTACAGTTATCAAAACCTTTAAATTTTAATAATGAAAAATGGGTTTGTGCATTAGCAGAGATAATTCTTCCTGAAACTTATTCAAATATAACAAAGGAGTATTCGCATTTCCAAGTAGGGCACGTGTCAGATGCTATTTTATCAAAACCTTTAAATTTTAATAATGAAAAATGGGTTTGTGCATTAGCAGAGATAATTCTTCCTGAAACTTATTCAAATATAACAAAGGAGTATTCGCATTTCCAAGTAGGGCACGTGTCAGATGCTATTTCACCCGAAGAAAATCAATGGGATTATATTAAAAATGAAATTGCGCCCAAACGTTTCGAGGGTGATGTAGACCGAAATAAGAATACTATTCCCACATATCTTCAAAATAATATACTTAACGAGTTTGCTAAAGCTATTGAGGCCAATCAAACACTTAAAGGAAAAATACATATGAATACGGTAAAAGTAGATGAAAACGAAGATAGTTCAAAATTAAAAATACAGTTACAAAAATATGTGCAAGTAAGAATTCCTCAAGCATCGCCCCTAGCTTCTGTTCTGGAATTTCGAGAAAATGATTTTGTCGACAGTGATTATCTTTCTAATTATCCACTCTTGAATCACGCCAAAACTATTTCTTTAACTTACGCAACAAATTTTATCGAAGTACGAATAAAAAAAGCGTTAATTGTGAATAAATATCAACAAAAATATTTACCACGACAAATTCCCGTGGAAGAAATCCAATCACAACCCAGGAGGAAAAAACAGAAAATTAACAAGAAACCGAAACTAAAGCTAGAAGTAAAACAAGAAGAAAAACCAAAACTTGAACCTAAACTAAATTTAGAAGAAAAGCCATATCTGAAACCAGAAGAAAATCTAAACAACATTTTACCAACAGAACCTTTAATTACATATATTAATGGAGACGTCAACCAACCAGAAGTTTTAAATCCTTCCGAAGAAAATAATTTACAAAGTTCTCTTCCAATAGCAGTTAATCTACCATCTCAGCCTGTTATTAAACAAATACAATGGAATAATTAGGCAATTGTGTTTGAGGCGGGCAGATATGAGGGAGAAAGACAATATAATAATGAAATTCAACCATTCACATTACACTTAATTATACGCGATTTATTAGAACGATGTAAACCGAGACAGTTTGATGGATTAAAAACCACGATATCGTCCGATGATGAAGATAATTTATATTTTAATTTAGAAATACCGGTAGGGATGGAAATTAAATTTCAAAATCCATTAGCAGATCTTTTTAAAATTCCACCAGACATTTATTTTACGGGTATTCAAAAATTTGGCCCGTTAAATAATTTAAATAATATTACTTTTAGTTCGAGCAAGAATTTTATACGTATTGAGACTACAAAAATACCGCAATTTGAGCAGGAAGATTGGGCTTTCTACTCTGTATCAATTATCCAACCTTTTTTATTTGAAGGTCAGAGAGATGATTTTGGAAATATTATCCCATTATCTTTGCATAGACAATTAAAAAACGAAATTCAACAGGCAACAAACTTCCCCCTTTAAATCGGTTCGAAATTAGTTACGTAATCGAAGAAATAAATCGAGGTCATTACTCGAGACCTACAGGCGGCCTTCACCGGGAGCTTAGCAAATATTTTTAATATAAACGAGCCAGAATTTCAAGATGTTGTAATTAGCAGTCAAAATCCTTTAAAAGTGTATGAGGAAAAATTTATGTCAGATGAGGATTCTATTATAGATTTTAGGTATAATAAAAATATTCCAATTGAACCGCCTAACTGGGAAAATGACAGTTATACGTTTGAACGTAATTATTACGAGGCTAATAAGGATTTAAGCGGGAATTTTAAAATGTTATCTCTTCATTTCAAAATTTTAAATGAACTTCAAAAATATTTTGATTCGCATGTTTCTCTTAAAGCTGGATTTTTTATTTTCAAAGAAAATGGAAAATATTATTTTCAAATTGAGTTAATGAGTGGGTTGGAAATTAAAATATTTGGACCTCTAGCAGACCTCTTACAAATTGAGTACAAAATAGATTATATCTCCTCAGTTTATAAAAGCAAAGCATTAGACCCTCTTCAAATTAGATTAGAATTAGATAATACGGTTAATTTTATAATTTTTCGAAACGATTTAAACAGAGTTGAGAATAGTCGACGCCAAAAACGTGATATTGATTTCCACAATTACGAACAAGGTAAAAATAATAAACTAAATGTTGTAGACAAATTCCATTGTCGAATTCCAAGGGGCGTTTACCACACTATTGAAGATATTTTAATTGCAATGAAACACTCATTACCAAAACAGAACTGGGCTAAATTCGAGTTTAATTTAAATTTAGATTCGACCGTTTCAGTTAAAGGATTGGGTGGAAACAGTTTTTTAACCTTTCCAATAGATAACCCCAAACTCGGATTTGCACCCAATCAAATCGAAAGACCTCTTTTTAACGAAATTAGTATGTACCCCGCAGATCTTAACCACGGAATATCCGGAATTTATGTCTATACAAATATTATACAACCTGTAATTACAGGTCATACTAATACGCCCTTGTTAAGAATTATCAAATTAAACGAAAATAAAAATCGAGCACAAGTTGAAAGATTTAATTTTTTAGACTATTTTCCAGTTCTCTACGATCAAATACAAACTATAGAAATTTCTTTAAGGTCGGATTACGGTGAACTCCTGCCATATAAAACAGGAAAGACTATTATCAAATTAATATTCAAAAGACTGGATTCTTAGTCTAAAGTACACTTAAAACGAGCTCATCATGGAAAGATATTATAATTATTATGTACAAACAGGACGCGGATATAACGTATTTCGAGGAAGACAATATAAAACTGGTCGTGGATATGGGTCAATTTTTAAAGGTTTAGCAAGATTCGTAACACCTCCTTTTCGACCCGTAGCTAAATCACTCGGTATCCAAGGTTTGGTTATGGGGAAAATTTTAAGGAGTCGTTAAAAAAATAGTAAAATTGCCGGAACAAATCTTTTAAATAGTCTCGGTGATACCATATTAAATACACAGAAAGGCTCTGGAGTTCGGAGAGGACACAAGCGCAAATCAAAATTACGCAATAATCAAAGAAAACGCAAGAGAACAAAAACCGATTTTCTTGACTAAAGCATTATGCCTCAATTTGAATCTATGTGTTCGGAGTTGGAGCTTTTTAACGAACCCCTGATTAATGGAAATATTGAGGGGAATAAATTTGTAGATTATTTCCCTATAGCTCCCTTGTCTAATGCTACACAGATTGATTTTTCTATCCCCGGGGGAGATTATTATATCGACATGTCGAACTTAATGCTTAAAATTCGAATTCGTGTTAAATAAGAACAAAACGGGATTTTAATAGATATACCTGCAGCCGAAAAAAGTCTCCCTATGTAACCTTCCATTGCATTCTATTTTTAGCCAAATAGACGTATTTATGAATGAGACTTTAGTACAATCTAGCAACAACTGCTATCCGTTTTTAGCATATTTAGCAACAGTTTTAAATTTTGATAAAGGCGCCAAACAATCTTACAAAACCGCCGAGGGCTATTACGAAGACGGGTTTTGCGACCCAGCGTTAGCGTTTGATGATGTTAATAAAGATAAACAAAACAATGGAATTTTAAAAAGAAGTAAAGATATTGCAGGATCGAAACTTGGTGAATATATGGGTAGACTTCATGTAGATTCTTGTAAAATAGACAAATTTCTTTTAAACAAAGTGAATTTAAGAATTCGACTCTTGAAAAATTCCGATGAATTTATAATTATTTCCCATGAAGATGTTAATAAGAAATATAAATTGATTATCGAGGTCGCTATTCTCACGGCTAAACATATTCTCGTTAAACCAGATCTCCAGCTGGCACATAATGCGATACTTCATAAACAAAGAGCTTTGTCCGATCTAACACAAACTGTTGTTAAAACTCTGACAATCTCAGCAGGCGCGATTTCGTGAAGTCAAATATTTTTTTAGGTAAAATTCCAAATCGGGTAATAATCGGAATGGTAAACAATTCTGCGTACAATGGTGCCAGTCAAGAAAACCCTTTTCAATTTAACCATAATAATCTCTCTTTCTTACAACTTTCATTAGATGACCAGAATATACGAGAAGCTGCTCTAACTCCAGATTTTAATAAAAACCTCTACGCTAGGTCATATTATTCACTTTTCTCGGCAATGGAAATAACTCTGGTAATTGTATTGATTACGAAAATTATAAAAACGGTAATACATTATTCGCGTTTGATTTAACGTACGATTCTTCGGCAAATTCTAACAATCTCTCAATTCAACGAAATGGTAGTTTACGGATGGTAATGAAGTTTTCTTCCCCCTTAACTAATATTCAAAACATAATTATTATTGGAAAATACGAAAACCGATTTTTCATTAACCAAAAGCGTCAAGTTACGTATATTACGGAACAAAAACAATCAACGAGGGCAAAGATTGGTTAGTTGTTTCGTGAAATCGTAGTGGTAAAGATGTCTCGAACTCACAGTCTCTCGCCTAAACAAGAAGTGACGGTGCTAGGTTATGTCAACCCATCCATCAAAATTTACCGGCTAGACACTTGCGCCGAATTTGAACTGAATTCGGAAGCCTGGCAATATCTATTCACATTCGAAAAGGAAATAACTGATTTTTTTTGAAGACCAAGTTGCTAGTTTTCACACCTGGCTTCCTCTTGAAGGTTCAAAAATAAAAATCGACTGTTTCAAGGGACAAAAGGGAAAACTCGTGGATGTACGATCTTGCGCAAGAGGAAAAAAACCTCTATACCATCTTTTTTATTCAACAAATTATGGATTTACTCTCAACCAAGCAGGGTGGAAAAGATTGAAGTATTGTAAACATACAATTGATCAGTAGATTAATTTAATTTTGTCGGCAAAAAATATTATGCGTGACATAATTGTACATGAGCTCACGGATAAAATGTTGGAATTTACCGAAAATGGTGATAATCCACATTGTAAATCTTCGATTACTCACGATGTCTCTTGTAAACTAGGATTTAGCACAAATTTTGAAGACCGAGTTGAAAATATGATATTATTAGCCATTCCCGAATTAAATTTTGATCATATTGTTGTTAGATTCCAAAAGGAATTTGGCCTTGACCCCTTAATAGTAGAAAGTCAATTATATTTTGATATTGCTCAAAATGTTTCAAACTTAAAATGTGATTTAATTTATTAAAATAAAAACTTTTACTATAGTGTGTTTTTATTATTACTACACATACATTTAAAGATGGTGGTGTCAAAAACAGACAAACAATTAAGTAAAGTTTATTACGATGTTGAAAACCCACACAGTTATTCTAACAGTATTACATTAAGAAAACCTTTTCCCAAAATTTCGGAAAAAGAAATTAAAATGTTTCTTAATAAACAACCAACTTACACACAACACAGAGCTAGGAGATTAAATTTTAAACGTAACAAATTATACGTAACAACTATTGACGAGACATTTATGGCCGATTTATTAGACCTCCCTATTTTACAAACTTCTAATAACAATTACCGTTTTTCGCTCTTAGTTCAGGACATTTTAAGTAAATTCATTTTTATTCATCCAATAAAAAATAAACCTCGAGCGAGATTGTGAAGGCTTTTAGAGAGATTTTCAAAAAACGGGTACCCCTTAATTTATGTACCGACGCAGGGTCAGAATTTAGGAACGCCCCATTTCGCGCTCTCTTAAAGCGTTATAACATCCACCATTACCTCACATATTCCGAGAAAAAGGCCTCTATGATTGAGAGACTGGTTCGCACGGTAAAATCTAAAATTTTTAAAATAATTACAAAGACCGGCGATTTACATTATCTTAATAAACTACCATTAATTGCAAAATCTTATAACGCCCGAAAACATTCTACAACGGGAATCGCGCCTAAAGATGTCAATAAAAACAATGAATCGGCAATTTGGAAAAAAAAATTATGGTAACCTTAGCATGATTTAAAGTTCGCTTAGCCGTTGCAAAATCATTATTTGATAAAGCATACAGGGGAACGTTTACAGCCGAAATATTTGAAATTCATAGAGTGATTACAAGAGATCCCTGTATGTATATTGTGAAAGATTTGACCGGCAATATAATTAAAGGGGGGTTTTACGCTCAAGAAATAGTTAAAATTCAAGTGTAGAGCGCTACAGTCTTTATTCAACATTTTGTTAACCATGGGTTAAGTACACATTTTCCTGGGTCTCGCGATCGTAATATTTGGTGTTAGTGCCACAATAGTGTCATCCGCGATGAAATTCAAAACACGAAGTCCCGAATATAGCCTAGACATTGGAGTTTGTGACAAAGCATACGATCTAGGAAGAAACACGTACCTCGTAAAATGTAACGAGACTTTCGACGTGCGACATTTTAAGAAAGAAGACGGAAGTTTGAAGCCATCTATCAGGGGAATCAACTTAACGAAAGATCAATATGAAAAATTATGCATTTTGACAGTGACGTGAAAGATGAACACTAATCAAATCCAATCTATACTTAAGTGTGACCCCCGCTCGAGAGAAAAATTTATCGGAGTATTTCCCGCTAATAGATTACCAAAAGTTCCAATTAAAAAAATCATATTGTTTCGTAATCAACACCGATCCTGATACGCTTCCAGTGTGTCATTGGACGGCTGTTTACAAATCGGGCGACACTGGACTCTTTTGTTCTCTAGGAAGATCACATCATGACTATGGATTTTTGCTAGAACGATATGGCAAGCGTATTCGATACAATACTCATAAATTGCAATCAAATAAAATCCAAAACTGCGGACCTCATGTAATTTATTTTCTAACCTCGAGATGTATGGGGATTTCTTACAGTAAAATAATTAACAAATTGTATAATTTAAATTTAAAAGAAATGATAGTTTAGCGTTGTTGAATATATGTATTCATTTGATGAAAGAGTGGAAAAGGAAATAAATCGATTTGTTTAGAATAAAAAAATGTATATTTATTTTATACATATTTATTGTTACACATTTTTATTATTTTTGCCAGCGAGTAGGAGGCCTGGTCTGTCTTTTTGGCCTGGGAGATTTTTTAGGCGATGGTGATTTTAATTTTTTTTGCGGTGATGTTAGAACGCCACCAACAGCACCCTCCTCCAAAGATAGCTCTCGATCCCAATCATCTTCCTTGCTTAATTGACTTCCAATATCGGTATTTTCTAAGTACTCTTCAAATATTTCATTTTCTTGATTTAATCGTTTATGCATTCTATCATCAGTAATTGTCTTTTGTTGCTTAACAATCAGCGTAGATGATTTCCTTTTCCAAGAATCTACAGTCTTTAAGAGACTCGGGAATTTGGCCTCTCCCCAAGTCTGTTCGTTTTCTCTCTCGCTGAGATAGTCTTTCATTTTGCGTGTCATAGTATTTATACGCAGCTCTGCAGCTTCGCCAGCGTTAACTCCCTCGGGCGTTTTGAAGGGTGAATAAATTTGCGAGGTGAACGGGGAATTTAATGGGGCAACAGGTACGGGTGCTTGAAAGTTTGTAATTTCAACTTTAGGTACGGGTATCGCTTTCCTCATTTCTCTGGCCTCGCTCAGTATTTTTATAAATTCTCGTAATTTGGAGCGGCTGTTTAAATTAGAAGTTAATATATTTTGCAGCTCATTATCTAATAAGTTATAATATGTTTCCTGGGGAGAAACAAGCTGTTTATTTTCTTGAGATATTTGTCCGACCCTCGATGCGGGAACTAAAATCATTTTTTTCATTTTATCTTTTATTGAATAAATTGGCAATTAAAGGAACGATAGATCCTAGTAGAGCTGGTATGAAGAATCCCGTACCTTTCTGAATTATTAAAGCACGCTCCCTTTTTTGTGAAATTTTCGGACTGGCCAAAAACCGTATTGTTTTTTTATATTTAGATAATTGTTTTTTTTTGGCTTTAGATAATATAATTCCACCCCCTTTCAAGTTTTTGCAAACGGTCTGTAAGGCTTTTAATTGCGTTGGAGAACTGTTCGCTAATTAATTTTTACGTATCCCTCCTTTAGATTTATACAATAAATTTAAATATGGATAGTGTGTTTTAAACCTGTCAGAGGGATTTGCAATAGGAGTCGTTTTTTTACGTACGGTCTTTTTTGGAGCCATTGTCTTTAATGAAGTTGCTAATGATATAGTAAATTATTTATTATTGGAAAAAACTACCATTTGTGGTCCGTTTTGATTAAATGTGTACGATCTTAATCGTAAGTTATCTGGAGTGGTGACAGATGTGTCTATAAATAGGGAATTGTAAGGTTCGCTAGTAGCCATATCGTAGGCCATTTTAATTATTTTTGTATTATTTGGAGATATTTAATTGGCTAAATATTGAACTTGACTTAAATCTCGAGGAGATTTAAACAGATTTAGATATGACATATTAAGAGAGATTAAACGAGATTGTTTCCCTCGAGGAAATAGGGTTTGTGAGATTAATACGACTGAAATTTCACAATGATGACTGTCGACGGTAACCAATTTAGCAATTTGGTCATTTTTGTAAAGTTCATCTGCTAGATCATCAATAATAAGTAATGAATTTCTATTTGATTCCCAAAACTCGCTGTTCATTGGAGGTAGTCCTTGAATAAACTCTATATCGGTTAAAAGTTGAGATAAAACCTGGTAACCTGATTGCCAAAGCGAATAACAATAAATAATTTTAATAGGAGGGTTATCGATTAATTCATTCCTCCATCTAATTAGCGAGTTCGTCCAAAATGATTTGCCTGACATAGTAGGCCCTGACACCATCATTCGAAACGGCGAAAGAAATTTTATATAAGACATTACTGTTTAAACAAAGACAACATACTACGTAGTTTGTTAGTAAATTGACTGTTTTATAGAATATATATAAAAATAAACAAACACATTTTAAATTTAAAAAATTATTTTATTAAAGTATAATATGTCTCTTATCAAAAACCATTCCTTCACCAGTTATATAAACTTTCAAAAAATAACATACAAAAATAACATTTTTGAATAAAAAATAAATCATAACAATTCTTTCACCAAAAAATTATACATTTATTCCCGTTTTTTAGTAAAAATTCAATTTTAGAAGTTAAAAGTTTAAATCTTAGGTTATTTAAAAATAAAGTATTTACTCGATTTTCGGAAGAGATTTCATTTACGATAATTATGTGATTGAATGCACCTGTTTTGCAAGTTTTTTTGTTACATGTTTTTTAGACTTATAATTAAAAGATGGTAATTTTATTTTACAATTCGCCATCTTCACATTCTAAATAGCCGTAGGGGACACTAGAGATATTCTCTTTTAGTACACGTTTACAAAATGTTTTTTTTGAAAGTTTTACTTAAGTTCCCAACACGTAAAAGCATTTTGTACTTATCTTTTATTACGTTAAAAGAAATTTTCACCTTAAACTCGGTATTTGGTACAAAAATCATCTGTTTAAAAGAATCGAAATGGATGATTTCTGAATTCTCCCTGGTAAGAGCTATCCCTTTTAATTTTATAATTATCTGATTATTTTCAAGTTGAAAGCTGTAACTTTTTGGCCCGGTTGATACGAATTTTGTTATATATGTATTCGGGTTCTCGCACGGAAGTTCACCGAAATTACCACCGAGGGGGGGGGGGTAGCCAATCGTTTGGTAGATGTGTAAATTTCACTCCGTCTGTGTCAAAATAAATTACACGCTTTCCCAACTTTTTAATTAACTTATGCATTAGAATACGCCCGTAACTGGTGACAAAGGCAGCAATTATTACATTACCTTTAGTAAATGTGGGTGCCAGCTCACCTTTTTTATATAACCTACCATGGCAACCTCGTTGTTGATTAGATGAAAGTCTGTTAATTTATTCGTTGTGTCTGCTATAATCTCGGTTAATTGGGAGTACCGATGGATGATTTTAGTTGTTGATTTATCCATTCTTAAGGCCATTCTTCCATATAATGAATTTTGCGCCAATTTCGCGAAAGTTCTTAAGGATGGGTTATCAACAATTTCTTCAGGTTCTAATCTTACTCCATCTGCTTCGTATATCGCGTCTAAATACTCGTTTTGCTCTTGATATGTTTTAATATTAGGTGGAAATCCTGAATTTTTAACTTTTGCTCTAAAAAATTGTCAATATATGGTTTGAAAAAATTGGTTGTAATATTGTAATGGTACACCTCGAAAATTTCTAACAGTTGGTAATTACACTCTTTTATTGAGTAGTAGATTTCCACCGAGGGTAAGACTACCGTTATAGCTCGTTCGTCAATACTATGGGTACATTTTTCATCATTATTTATCACACAACTACCACATAAAGGATAATAAAGTTTCTTATTAAAACGGTAGGGAAGCACGGGTAAGTAGAGGTCTCTGGGGGGAGGATTCGACCACTTATTATTCCAAAATAGGCGTCAGGTGCATAATCAAAGTTGTGTGTGAGAACTTTAACATTTTTACAACCATATTCCATTTTTTGTAAGCAATACGCATACAGACTAAAAAAGTCAAAATATCGGATTTGTTCTCCAACTGAGGGGTCTATTTCATGGTACAACTTAATTGTTTCTACACGCCCTCCAACTAAAGAACCTCTAGGGTTAATTTTAGGAATAATTTTAATTATATTAAAAAAAGCTTTAACTTCGACATTTTTTCTCGCAAGTCTAATATCTCACAATCAAAAATTTTAATATATGTGTGGTTTGGTAAATTTTCTTCTATAAATTCTTTTCGGTCTAATTCTCTTTCTCTAATTTCTTTAAATGTTTTTCCGATAATTGGATTAAAGCTCGAGCCAGAAAAATGTTTTGGACAACCGTGCCAGAAATCACCCATTACATCAATTACTATGGGTGGATTTTCACAGTAGCCATCTACGAAATACGGACCTACAGCCTGTTCCCCGGCCGCGGATCTGACCGTTTGCAAAATTAAATTATTTTCCTTCTCGTACCAAGATAAATATTTTAATGCAATCTCACTTTGATTCTGTCTACTTGCCAAACTTGTCAATAAAAACATTGTTAAGTGCCCCAGAAAGAGAAATACCCCCATAATTACTGATATCAATTTCAATTAGTTCTTTATATAAGATGCGAAATTTCTGCATAGCTAAGCGTAATAAATTACAATCTAAAAGACAATACGCTCTGGATTCTGATTTAATACAATAGACCGGTTCGAGCTGTTTGTGTGAATACCAATATTTAAATTCTCGGTATTCCAACTCTTTCATTTTATTGGGCTCAAAATATTTTTCGTCCGGAATTGGTCCTGAATAATTTAAAGTGTCTTTTGTCCAAAAAATATAGGGAAAATATCCTACATTTTAGGAAAATGTCTTAGTGGAGCACTAATGTAATTTAAAGAATCTACAAAACGAATGTCTACCCCTTTAATATAAATAGTAAGAATTTTGGCTCCATCGTAAATAACCTCGGGAATGACATGATTAATTAATTTAGAAATAATAAACATTCCGTCGAAAGATCTCAGATTATGGGCCATTACGATGAGGTTGGTAAATTTCGGTCTAATTGTTTTTCTTTTCCGTTTCCCTTCCGTAAGTAAAATAGTTTCATGTTGAAACAAAAAATTGAGAAAGTTATTTACACAATATTGTCCTTCAAAAACAGTGGTTTCCACAGGCTGATTTAAAATTTCACATTGTGCCACTAACAGAATAGGCTTATGCATATTATGCTCGATTATAGTCTCAATATCAAAATATACATAGGATCGTGGGTTTTTTTAAAGGTCGACTGTTTAACATAATGCTGGTTAGGAGGATATTCAATTTTACAAGATTTGCAAGCTGTTTCACATTTGTGAGTTTTTAAAGTTTCAAATTGAATACAGCATTTTTCGCATCTGTGGAAAAGCTTGCAAGTTTCATTTTTAAAATGAAAATTGTAACATTCACCTTGTTTTAAATACCTATTACAAAGTTTACAACGAATTAAAGGAATTTCTAAAATTTCCTGAAAATTTTTACTTAAACACCTTTTACATTTAATATTTCTAGTGTCAAAGCAGTGGTGTTTGTTCCTACGATCGGTGGAATAAAATTTTTTTTCACAGTCTAAGCACGAAGCTACTCCGCCCCAAATGGAATGCAGATTTTTAGGTAAATGAACGTGCGTGCCAATTTTTACAAGTAGAATTTTGTTTTCGGAAGGGGGAAAACCTTTGAAATAAATTTGAAAATTTTCCGTTGCGTTAAATATTATTATTTGATATTTTGGGGCTAAATATGTTTGAAATTTAGCTATTTCACCAATTTCTACAGCTCCTTGTGCAATTCCTACATCATCATGCAATTGCTTAGCGGCTTTAGTTTGTAATTTACTACGAAAGAATGTTAAGGCTCTATATTCTTTAAGAACACTTGTTAATGGAAGTTTTTTCTTTTTGTACTCGGCAATTTGACAGAGTTTTTTTTCGACTGTGAGGGCTCTCGCTACGCATAAATTATCGATGTTATTTATATAGTAAAAATTGGTTTTAGTTTTTAAAAAAGCATCAAGATCAATAATGTCTCTGTTTTTTAATTCTAAAACATTTCTACCCATTTTTTGTGGGGATTTCAAAAGAATTATACAAAATTTAATTTCTCCATCTAGTAGGAAATCTTTTTTCGATTGAGCAATGCGAGCTATATGGCTAAATATTCGAGAAACAGTTAACTGATCAATTTTAATAAATTTAATGTTAATTGGATGTTCTAAATTTTCCGATTGAATTGCAAATCTGAGGAAATCGAAACCTGGTGCCTCTTGTCTTACGGATTTGATAATTTTGGACAGAATCTTTTCAAATACTGTAAAAAATAAATGTGTGGGGATTTCGTTTAAATCTATTAGTTCTAATTCAAAATCAAGTTGTTTACATTTCCACTTTTTTGAATTTCTAGGGCTTAATTTTTTAATTTTATAAAACTTTTTATAATTAAAACTGTTTAAAGATGAAAAGTCTAATTGAGAGTCGGAATCGTAATCACTGGAGTCTTCCATATTCTAAATGTTGTAAAATGTTATTCTAATTACTATTACGGAAAATTAATTAATGAGTTTAACTTGCCTTCGTGGGTGGGCAAACAATTTTTCCTTCCGTTTGATCAATTATCTTTTCAGCCTGTTTGTTGAGTTTATGATTCGGATAACGTCCATGGATAGGGTGTTGCCTAAGAATTTCACTCTTTTATAATCACCCTTCCAGAGCTCATCTTGAGGAAGATGTTTAATGTTTTTATACGAATATATCTGAATATCTAGATATATGCCCTTGTCGCTCGCCTTTTTTCTCGGAGTTTTAGTTTCGTAAGAAACTCCACCTTTCTTAACTTTCACTGATTGTTCGATACCAACTTCTTCGATATTTGACATACGTCGTACCTCTTGAATAAAGTCCCCATCCGATTCGTCCGAATCTAATAACATCTCCTCTTCAGGCCTATCAAAAACTGAAACTGCTTGACTCGCGGAGCTTTGACTATTGCTTGTGGAAGCCATTTTAGGCTGTTATGTTTTAATAGTAAAATTTTGACCTTTTATACCAAAAGTATTTATTTTTTCCTTAATTTTTTTCAAAAATATAAAACCGTGAATATTAAAGTGTTTAATACTACAAGGATAGAACCTAGTTATAATTTATCGGTATGTAAATGGTATTTAAAATTGTTTGTGAATGCCAATTTAAATATAGACATGTATAAAAATATAAAATTATTAATTATTTTTTTGAAGGACTTCATATTTAATCAGTTTTTTATCATTGAATTTTCCGTGACAAAAAAGAAAACGCCCTAAGAGTTTTAATATTTTTGCTTTAAAAATCGATTATAGATGTAAGAATTTTGTTAATTACAGGGTTAGATGTTTTAAAATTTTATGGGAAGAAATATATTTCTGCAGGGTATAGAATTTAAACGAAGGGATAAATTATATTTCTGCAGGGTGTATTTGATAAAAAATTGTCTTTTGACTTGATTTTAAACAGGTTAAATCAGGATGTAAAAAATTAAATATTTCTAAAATTTTTCTTATAAAAAGACTGTCTTTACCGTATTCGTTTTATAAGTTTTGACTTTTTCCGGTAAGATTTCTCATCCTCTCGCTATTAACCATTTTTCACTTAAATATCTAGCATTACGCAAATTTAGGAATTATAATCTTTTTAAAATTAACGATGTTTCGATTAGAGTTGAAAATTACTGTATGAAAACAGTCTTTCTTGAGTGTCAAGCATTAGTAGAACCTTTAAAAAAAATCATTTTTGCGTGCCCCTTTATAAAAAAATCTTTCAAATTATCTCCGTCTGTTTTTGCTTCAGTTTTTTCCAGAAGAATCAATAACAATTCTTGTCTATTTGACGTTCATTCTAATAATTTTGTCTGTCCCCACGACGGTTTTGAGTTTGACGGCTTACTGTTCCACACTCAAACCACTCTTGAGGGCTGGTTTTCTTACGAAATTTTATGCTTAATTGGAAAACATATGCGACTATATCAAAATTTAAATAAGATCCCATGGTTTCGACAACATAGAAATCGTAGGAACCTTCAACACGACCTTTTAATTCTCTATCAATTACAACAACTTTCTTTCTTTCGAAAAAACAATTAACTATAACTAATGACTTTCGCCTAACGAGATATAACATCCATTTAGAATTAGGAACGATAGTGTTATTTTTTATTAATGATTTGGATCGACAAGAAGTTAAAATAGTTACAACTTTAGAGTAAGGAATACTAATTTTAAAAATAATTACAATAATTAAGATAAATATTTTTATTTAGTTGCAAATTATCTCCTCCAAATCCCAATTTAAACGATCGTCGGCGAATTTTACAACTACGACTCAAGGTATTTACAATATTTTTTATTTATTTATTTTAAAAAATTAAATTTATTTTTTTTTAAAATAGGACTCGAATCTCATAAAATTTTAATTTTGTAAATAGACATTTTTTATTTAAAAACTTTATTTGTGTTTTTTTATATTTTTATTGTTTTTATTTGTTGAAAGATATTAATTTTTGAAATGTTTTATATTTTTTATTTAAAATGTTTCCTTTTTAAAGGGTTTAAGATTTTTTTAAACATGTTTTCGAAAATAACTCGTTTTATTATTTTAATTCAGGTGGTGGAGGCTCTTTTTAATACTTCATAATCTACTTTTTCTTTTTTAACTAGTTTTATTAATTTAATGTTGGGATTGGTGTAAAGCCCTTTTTTCTATATTAAACATCCTTTGATTTCATCTCTTTTATACAATGAATTTTCAAGAAATTTTATTATTCTTATCTTTTTGACAGGTATCTAATTTTTTGGTTAAATTAATTCGTGGATATAAAGATCTTTTTTTTTGTTTTTATTATTATTAGTTTTTTTATATTTTATTTTATTATTATTATTATTATTATTATTATTTAAAAAAACTTCTGGAAAATTTATTGTTTACAACTAATGTAAACGAAGTTCATCTGGGATACAATCTATTGCTCATTTCAAACTACCCCTTGGTTATTTATTAATCTTTTTTTTTGTTTTTTTTTCGTCTTCTATATACTTTTTTATACTAATATCGGTTAAACTTTAATGTTTTATGTTTATTTTAGTAATTGATGAGTATATTAACTGAAATTTTATAAGTACATTTTGTACTAGGTTGTTTAAAAATTGAATATAATTGTTTTTATTAAATTAAAAAAAACTTGTTTGAGAAGGATAGGGATAATTAGTTAACCTTAGTTGTATTACAAAATTAATAATTATTCCCAAAGGAAATATTTTAAAATTTTAAAATATAGGTCAGGCTTAAATTATAAAATATAAATGTAAAGGATTTTTACCAGGAGAAATCTAGAATCAAGATGACTGGTGAATTATATCTAAAACCTGTACTTTCTTTGCCGCGATCTTTAAAATTTCTCTCTCTCTTCGAGTAGAATGTATAATCTTTTTTAAAAAAACAAACTATTTGTTTAGCTACGAAATTCTTCAATTATTTAGCAAATATATTTAGATGTTTTGTGGTGGAATCACAAGAATTTAAAACAGTTTGAGTCTAAACTTCACGTGTTAGATCAAATTCAACATGTTGGCATTGTACAACATAACGTTCGAACTGTTTTAATTAATTCAAACATTCTCGAACTGTATACTTCCGAAGCGATTAAGACCAAAACCAGTGTTTTTATTCGTGCGATGGTAGAGCAACAAAAAGTTAAAGAATTCTTGTGGTAAATATTTTTAGATATATTCGTTTTTAATAGATTAATTTATTTATATCTATAAATTCTAGCCTGAATTTCCAACCCGACATGTCGTTTTGTACCGAAGAGGAAAAATATCTTCTAAGACTTGATGTAATTATAATTATTTTTAATTATACACTTAAAATATTTTTAACATTGTGTTTTTTATATTTTTAAGCCTTCAAAAATTATTTATGCACCCTTCTTTAATACTTTATTATTTATTAATTTAATTTGTTAGATTATATTTTAGTTTTATTTGTAGTGTTTTTTGTGTTGTTAAGTGTTTAAAAAATATATTGTTTGAAATATAATAGTTATTAAATAATATAATAACTAATTGTTTTTTTGATTACTTTTACTAAAACTAACATTGTTTTAAAATAATAAAACTATTAAAATATTTGCGACAAAAATTAAAACTTATTTATAATAATATAAATTTTAAAGTATTTTGGGTGGGTCCAAAATTTGCCAAGGATATAAAGCGAAGGTCGCGAATTCGTTTCCCCATCTCGCAAATAACTAATTAGCGTTTTAAATGGCTAAAAAACGAAAAAAACGAAAAAAGTGACACCAAAAGTTAATTAACATAAGTATTTGGTGGGGTCACATATTACCGCCGATATCTCGGGCCGAGCTTGTTCGATCGTGTCCAAACTTGTTGGGGTGATAGACCGAGGCTTAGGGGTGGTGGACAGTGCTCGAGCGTCGAGGTCAAAGACCATCTTCAAGGTGAAATTTGAGATTGAAAACAAAAATATGTTTTTCGATCTTTCCAAGGTGAAAAACTGGTTTTTGGAAAAAAAATTTGGGGTTGTTTTGGCGGCCATCTTGGCGGCCATCTTGGCGGCCATCTTGGATTTACATGTTCATATTTAGTCCTTCTCTACTATGATCGACTCCTTCGTTGAGGATGACCACAAAGAATGGGATAGCGCACTTCAACAGTACGCGATGGGTCTATGGTCTGCCGTTAACGATAGTACCGGTTTTAGGCCGGCTACCCTAATATTTGGTCGCGACATTCGAACCGCGATGAGCATCCAGAAAGATCACGAACAAGATTATTATTTAGACAATTATGTGGAGAAGGCGTATGGGTTAAGGGTACTCCCCAAGGTAATTGAAATCTTGCCGAAAGCTCGCGCAAATATAAAGCAAGCCCAGGTCGTTCAGAAGACCCTTTATGATAAGCGCCATAGGGAGTTCGAATTTCAGTAAGGTGACCTAGTCGCCAAAGAAGCTCATTAGCTTTCCAGTGTGGCTGATAATTTAGCAGCCAAACTGGCGGAGAAATACGACGGTCCATTCAGAATAACTCGAAAGCTTTCGAAGTGGACCTATAAGTTAGAAACGATGAAAACTAAGTTTCTGCCTGGTACTAATAATGTCCGGCAGTTGAAACCATTCATAGAACGCTCAGCTAATATATTGAGTTATTCTGACATAGATCAGGGTGTGGGCCAACCGTTGACTGATGTATTGGATGATGATATCGAAATCAGAAATCAAAATTTTGGTGGTCGAACATTGCGACCCACAGTGAGACGAAACGATAAAAAAGTAGGCGCCGCGAATATCTCGAAACCTGTTTTAGGTAGAAAATTGAAATTTTCAGGTCGCATACAGTGAGTAGGGGAATACCTACTATAAAAATTTCGATGACCTTGAACCATGTCTTCAAGGTCATCCAAAAATTATCTCAAAACCGTTAGAGTTACGAAGATGGTTTCAATTAGAAAAGTGTTCCACGTCCTATTCTAGGTCTACATAGCTTTGATATAATCGGATTTGCACAACAGAAAGTCGATAAAATAAAGATCAAAAATGCAAATTGACTAATAAAATGGCGCTCAATTTTAAATCAAAAGCAAAAAGCTATAATCACCCTAAATCACGCGCTGAATCTTTCTACATATTTTGCTGGCCGCTAGAAATGTCGCTTGTAGTCTCTATCGAGTTCAAATTCTTCTATAGTTGGGTGAAATAGGATACGCGATAAATGAAAATCGTATTTGGACGTTTTTCATAATGTTTCACGGAGACATTGTGATTTAGTGCTTTATCTTTATAATTTTATTTGTCCTACAGAGGGACCCGGATGGATATGGGTTATTGATATTTATAAACTAGAATACTACTAGAATCGAGAAATATGACTACTTGTATAATATTATTTAATAATTTTTTTAAAATCTAAGAATTATTCGTATCTTTACACTTTTTAAGAGCAACTAAGATTTTAGATGTCCATAGACATAGCAAAATTTTCTTTTTGAAATTGGAAAAATATTAGATCAATGCGTCAAATAACAGAGACTAAAAATATACATAGATAACCTAGAATTAATTGGTTTTAATTTATGGTTTTTGTATAAAAGAATTAGTAAGGATGACAAAACATATACAAGTTTTTTTAACGAGTTTAGTCACTTTAACAGGTGCTATGGCCTCCACAGAATAAAATATGACTTGCAAACCGAAATCTCAGGTATTACAGTATGCTATCGATATAAAGTCATCATAAAATACCCAAGAAAAAAATTTTATTTTAAATTTGTCCTCAAATGCCCATTTTTTCCCCGTTTCGTCCCACTGTGCGACCTCGCGACCCAAAGACTGGAAGGGCCCAAATCTAGTTTTGTGGGATTAAAGATTTAGCGTTTAGCTTATTTTAAGTGTTTTCTAAATTACACCCCGGGACTTTAATTTTGGACTATGTCCACACTTATTCTTATAGGCCTTATTATTTAGCTTATTGTGGTACCTAGCCATTTTCTTTTTCCAGGAGTTTCAATATACCCCGAAAGTTAAGCGAGCAAGCCGGGAACCATTTAAAGAGTTAAAGAGTCATTATCAGCTAGGCTAATACCCTTGGCACCACCTTAGGCCTAAAGGCTGTCACACACTATGTAGTTTCCCGTACCGGCAACAGTTGCTGGTACCAAAACCGGCGCGGCTATCGGCGATGTATATCGCACACTATGCGAGTAAAATATGAGGCTGATACCGGCGATCACGCGCTCGGACGAAATCCGTCACCCGTACCGAGTTCAACTAGCCTGAACTTTTTGTCACTCCTCTTGGAGAACCGATCTGACGCCACAACAACTTTTGTAAGAGTTTATTTGTTATCCGTATTCGGTCAGTAAAAACATGGCAGAAAATGATATTATGTCCATTTTATTAGAAAATGGTAGGGATGTGACCGATTCAACGTAATATTCTTATATCCATAGCAAATAATTTAGTATATTTTCTTACCTTAGTAAATTCTAACTAGGCACCTTTATCAAATAAGAATGTTTCACCCACATTATGTAACAATTTTACGTCTAGAAAATCAAATTAATACGTTAAATCTACAATACGAAAAGAGCAAAATTGTAATACTAGAAACCAAAACAAATGGATGCGCGCTCACTCCCGGTCTCGTGTATTTTGTAGCAGTGCTTCCTCCTAGTGTGCGACTGGGTGAAAAAATTCACCGGTATCGGCAGCAAAATTCCCCGACGCCGATAACGAAAACATTTTACCCACAAAAGAAGTTTTGATGCCAGTACCAATTTCAAGATTTTTTCTGTAGTGTGCGACAGCCTTAAGTCATCAAGCGACTTTTGAAGCCGTTATTTCCGGTGGCCGGGTTACAATGCGTATAGTTTAAGATATGTGAATAAGCTTATTGAGCCTAACGTCCTCTCTTTTACGTACCCGTCCTTTTGGGCCTAATGCCCACCTCTTACGAACCGAATAGGCTTATTCATTGTTAAATTATAATAATTTAAAATACCTCTATAAACGTCAGTTTCTTTATGAACAGTTCTCAACATTCTTTATTCTTAAAATCAGCAACAAGAACTTGCTAGTTCAGACAACATTTCTATTTTGCTCAAAAATTGATAACACTAACCAAATCACAGAATGTTCTTTTTAAATTATACAATTGCGTTAATTAAACAGATTAAGCCATACACGAACGTTATTACTTTTTAAAAACTTTTCAATTTAGTTATATAATTTATAAATTTAAAGCCTTAAAAGAGTAATTTCTACTTCAAATGTTTTTGTCGAGGAATAACAAAAGAGCCGCGGTTTCTGCACAAACACATATGGGCCCAGTAAGGAAGATTTCTATAGTGAAAGAGAGTGATTGTGTGGAGTATAGAAGTCCAGGGTATTTATTAATTTTTAGGGCCTATAAAGGAACTAAATATGACCAAGCTGAAAATTTCAGGATCGAAGAGGTTTATGGTCCTATATAACCTCCCAAAAATGCCGAAGCGTCCACCTATACGGTTCACCGCCATCTTGAAAATTCTAAGCAAATTTTCCAATTTAGCTGAAATTAACAATTTAAATTGGTCATCATCGCAGAACGTAAGAGAACATCCTTAACGAAGAACAGTTAACAAAGGCGTACGGAAGAAATACACATTATTTTCAGGAATTTGGCAAATCTAATCAATCGTTGGCCAAAACCACTCAAATATACAAGTAACCAAAACTTAGACTATACTTAAGAATAAAAAAAGATATCGAAAAAATCTAACCCTTACTATGGTAAGGCTTTGAAGTGTATCGTGATGTTTTAAATCTGGTGTGGAGATAAATAATTCGGGTTGTTTTAGTTCTTGTAAATGCATATTTTATGACACTGGCGCATGCGCAGTTTACATACCAAACGCAAAAATGAATTTTTTTTATTCAGTGCTTTAACGTAGGTTTTAGCAATTTACAAAAAGAAATAAATATTTTGTTGTAGGGGTTTTTGTTTGAAATTTCTTTATACTGTTTTTATTGCTGCAATAAATTATTTAAAAATTATAATTATTTAATTTCATTTAATTGTTATTAACTTTTTAATCTGCTAGTTCTTAATTGCTAATGTTGCGCAAATTAAAGATACGTACACAATCATTTAAAAACGTCCTTAGATATAAAAATTGCTAGTACTAAACTAATTATTGAATGTAAGTTTTATTATTTTCCGGTAAGTACTAATAGTTTAAACTTTATACCAATTGTTAATAATTGGAAATTGGCACCTCTAATATCATCTCTTCCATAAGCAGATTTCATCCGAGGTGATTTTACGAAATGAGGAACCTAAGCTGTTGTTTCTTATTTTGACAAATATTTAGCTTTGTGATTTTATATGTAGTTTAAATTAATATGGGTTTCAGTTTATTATATTCAAAGTTTTCAAATAATCACTCCCGACTATTTATAAAAATTTCCAATTCATGTCAATGAAAAATGACATGGTCGCAGCAGATGCTGCAACCTCAGGTATTTGGTGTGGAACACCAACGCTTGCAGCTCTGGCCGCTCAAGCCTTTGGCTTTAAAAATGTTTGGCGCCACTGTACAGAGACATTTGAAAAATTGAAGGGGTCTTCCATAAAGATTGCTTTGCAGGTTATATTCCCTTTAAGGTAAAATTTGAGCTAACAAAACATATTTCATGCTCAAGTATTAATTTAATATGTCCTTTTGGGTAAAAGTGGCTTTTCGAATATATATTTTCCAGTAAAACACTCAAATAAGAGTCCTTGACAAAATTTTCTTCCACGAGTCCAAATTACATAATTATTTTTACATAAAGGTGAATCCTAGTTGTGAGTTGCGTTCACAAATCACCAAGATCGGTTTTATCATGTAGTATAAGTGATTTATTTTAAATTTAAAGTGATATATTTTTACATTAAGCGATATTGTTTCACATTAAGTGATATTATTTTTACATAAACCAACATTGTTATCACATTATGTGATTTATTTTCACATAAAGCGATATGGTTTTCACGTTTATCTATATATTTTAACATTGGGAGTTCGATTTTATTTTTAAGCGATTTATTTAAACAAAACGTTTTTTGTTTAGCAAAATTCATTTTCATTTCGTAATATACCTCTTTTACTTTAAACGATATAGTTCGTTAACATTAAGCACTATTGTCAAGTTTGGTACATTAGGCAATACGTTTTATAGAAATGTATCAACCTTTTTAAATTTTAGTTAGAGGTTTTCATGATTAAGCAATTTTTTTCCTATACTTTTAATCAATGTTCTTCTATCAATAAAATCAAATACATTTTTAAGGCTTTGCAAATATTTTAATAATATTTTAAATTCATATTTATAATAAAAAATATGCATACGTAATTACCTCTCCGAGGGAACTCTGTCCCCTAGGACCCTTCCATAAACAGCAACCTTGTACCTCTACGTGGGGGAAGGCAGTAACAGGTAGGGTGCAACCCTCATGCTAGCCAACTAAGGCTCTACTTCTTCCTTAGGCCAAGGTGTAAGGTATCGTGCTGAGGGCTGAATGGTACCGGGGAAGCGAAAATACGGTATCGTGAACGATCCCCTCGGGGAACCAGGTGAAACCCTGTTGTAACTAGCCTTCCACCCGGACAGAGGATTAAGGGCGGTGACCTTTTTACTTTCATCTTTTCTCGTGGGACCAAAATGGACAAACAAAATCAACAAAAAAAAACAAACAAACCGGGCAAGGGTACGAGAGAACCCGGCCCTAAGCAAGGTGACTGATTGAAAGTACCCCCCCTTAAGGAAGGGGGACTTTCCCAAAACAGTACCCGGCTTAGCCTTCAAGGGCCTGCCTCTGGCAAGACTTAGCTGGCGAAGCAAGGGATCAATGGGGAAACTTCCTGAAATAAAAACCAAAGTTGGAATCGACGCCGCCGGGAAAAGCAAGTCGGGGAAATCTCCAATCAGGAAGATTTCATTATTTACTTAAATATTACTTAATTATTATGAAATTCTACTTACGTTTTTGTTGTGATGATAATTTTATGTGCGTTGCAATTTCTGGCAAAGTCCGATCCGCTATTATATGAGTGAACCACGACCTAACTCAAAGAATATAAAGCTTCATATTCTTTGGTAATAATATTAATCTTTATATTATTTTTTCTGCTACCTCAACAAGAGGGCAAGTCATAGGACTACGGCTAATTCGGTATTAATATGTAACAAGTGCGCTCCTTAAACGAGCCTTAGATGCAACATAGATGTTCCATGTTCAACAGATGTTCAAGGAACATATAGAGTACGCAATGGATCATTTAGAGTACACTTTAAACACCTGCATTGCATTTGTATCTAAGTCATACATAAGGAACATCTGTAAGACATATGAAGGCATTTTAAGTGTTCAACCAATGTTTTTAGGTGCTCTTTAGAAATAGTTTGATTGTTCGTCAAAATAGCCAAATTTGGCAATTTTACATTACGCTTCGATAGAAATTAGTATTAACCACTATTTGCTTAAGCTTGTTAATACCACTATTTGCCGCGTGGCTTAAGCAATCTCGGAGCACTGATTATGGCTCAATTAAAAATTAATTAAATGCCATTGAAAATTTACGGAAGTTTCACAGGGACTCATATGTGCGAATTTTCATTCGGTGGTCTAAAAAAAGACCCTTTTTCTTAAAATCACTGAACGGCATTGATATTGTTAGCTAGAAAACCTTTATAGTAATATAATTATGTCTCATTTAATTGTTAATTAAGTGACATTGAAAGAATACTAAAGATTCGCAGGAATTCATTTATGCATATTTTCATTAGGGGGTCGAAAAAATACCCTTTTCAAAAATCACGGAACGTCATTGTTATTGTTAGGAAGAAGGGCTATACTAATCTAATTATGCTTCAATTAATAATAAGGTTTTGTATGTATAATTGTCACCAATCAATATTGGGAACCAACAATTTCGGCACCAAACAATGTGTGGTCCAAACCATATGAGGACCAAGTACTAGTGTCTCTTGTCGGAAGTGACGTTTTACTGTCCGTAGGCCTCGTTTGGGGGCGCAACGTATTAATGATTTTAAAATTTGAAGTGTTTATGAGTGTTATGAGTTTCTTTTAAGAAAGTCGTATTTCTATTTCTTACGTCGATATGAGGACCTCAGGTTTTTTTTAATAAAAATTTAATATTAAAATTTTTCGGAAACTTTTACGTGGGAAATCTTTGAAATAACTTATTTCGTAGTTTTACTGTAACAAATGATAAATTTATCCAGTTAATTATGTTCTTCCCATTTTAAAACATTTTGATTGTTGGGGACCAGGGTTTTGATCCCGACAAGTGAGTTTGGTCCTAGTGCTGTAGGTTAAAACCAGGGACCGATCCTCACAACTTATGTAATGTAGGTACACAGACATAACTACCCCCACACACACCCACGTACAGACACGGTGATTGTAAAACCCCTAATAGGGGACATTATTATTATTATTACTGAATGGGGTGGCAAGCCAAGCACTTCGACCTGAGGACCATTGTGCATCCGCAATCTAGATGATTTAAATAAGTCCCAATTCTGACACAAAGCTTAATATCAGTCTGGCCGTGATGTTAGAGACGTCATGCGTCTCCAACTGGTGCATACCCGAATGCTCAAACCTCTGGGCCGCATTGTAATCGCAGCTACAGAGTACATGTGAGGCGGTTTCCTCCTCAGCTAGACAAGCTCTTCAAATTGGGTCACCGCTGACCTTATTAAGAGTTAAATGTCTGTTTAGATGGCAAAGGCCTATAAGTAGGCCAATAACCACTCTAATTCTAGCTCTAAAGAGCGATAGTAGTTCTCTGGCCCTTTCCCTAAAAGGGCCCAGAGTAAACTCTTTGGCCTGCCGTTGACCCTCCATCTCAAATCATTGTCCGAATTGACGATCCAACATAAACTTGGGGATTAAGCCGCGTACAAGTCCCTGGGAGATGGGGAGAGCAGGTTCCGGTGAATTGAACCCAGCCCTCGCAACTTCCCAAGTTGCCCCTTATGCCTACACGCTAAGAAAGGTTGGGTCAAATTTGACCCAAATTTGGTCAAATTTGACCCAGAATCTGGGTCCGTATTGCACCAGTCCAAACTTTTGGGCAAAGAAAAATATTACCTAATTTGGTTCAAATAATAACCCACCCTTGGGTCAAACAGAAATTACCAAAAAATTGGGTGCAGCAAATTAACCCAAAAAACTAGTCAAACCACAAAGTTACCCAGCACAAAAGGGTTGAAGTTTTTTTGAACTCGGATAATTGGGTTAATGTGTTTGCCCATTTTTAGGGTTAGAACTCAAATTTGCAAAATAAAATTTTACAAAATCTGACCCAAAAGTTTGGTAATTGCAGTTGCCTAAATAGTTGGGTACTACAAATTTTAACTTTTTTTCCATGTTGGTTCAATTAAAATGTGTTCAACCTAAATTTTGGCCAGATGATGCTCACGGATGAGTAAAGCTATTTTAAATGCCGGCATTTGGTAATTTCTATGTAGAAGTATATTTCACATGTATAATGTATATGTTATTTTAAGGAAGAAATTTGGCATGGATATTTTTGGAAATTTGTAAAAATAACCTGGGCCAGTATTTCAAGAAATATATATGCCAAATTAGTGCCTTAAAATAATCCTGGCTTAATTTGTAAGTCACCTTCACTTTATGTCTGAATTACCCATCTATGCTATAACTGATTCAACAATATAAAATTTTAATTAAGAAAGTTCAAAATACTACAAATTTCTATTTTTCTCATTTTCAATTAAGTAATATTTTTCAGACAACATTTTAGTCAGAGAATGCCAGTGGCGTATCTCACACCGAGTTGGACCGACACGTTTCCGTGGGCCCCCAAAAGTAAGGGCCAACAAATCGATGAACTAGAAAGTAAATTATTCTAAATAAAAATAATATGTAATTCTACAACTTCTATCCACCCAGGCACCACACATTTATTTTCTTCCTATTTCTTGCTATTCTAGAAAATTATATTTCAAAATTACTAGAAATGCTCAGCTTAAAAATGTGTTGGTTGGGGCCCTTTTATCAAGTTGAAACTCAGGCCCCAATTCCTATAGTTGCGCCAATGGATGATGCTCACAGATGAGTTAAAGTGTAACTAATCTTTAAGCATCATCCATAGAAATGACAAAATTTCTATTTTAAAATAGTGTAACATTTTGTCATTTCTATGTACATTTTCGTTTTGAACATAGCCACACATATTTTTAATCTTGTTACCCTACATGTACTTAATCCTAGGCTTAGCTTCTTATAGGCTTACACAGTAATAATATGATAGTTATATAAGTTTTGATACAATAACAGTAAATTTCACAAGTTTAGTTTTAATAAATATAAACAAAAGAAATGTCAAAGAGAAGAAAACATATTTACCAATCAAGCTATTTGGCTAGCTGCTACCTATGCTTTAGGTACCATGAAATGTTAAGAAATTTTGGCGGTGAAATAAGCGGAGTCTTTAGTTTGAGCGGCAAATACTATCAAATGATATTACAGAATTTGAAGTTGAAGAAACTGCAGCAGACGATCAATTTTATGCAACTCAAGTTTTGGGTAATTTCTACCCAAGCTGAGTTAGTCATGTTTTTTTCATATTAACCCAAATTCATAGAGTAAAACTGAGCAACCCAAATTAGTGAAAATAACCCAATTCGGGGTCAAATTAACCATATTTGGGTAAAAACAAAATTTACCCAAAAAATTTAAACCAACCTTTTTTAGAGTGTAGTTACCTAATAAAGATTAACTTTATTGTGCAACCCAAGAGCCAAGATTAGATCTAAGCAGTTACAAACCAGTTTAGAAATAATACTATACTTGCTGAGAGCTCTAAGAACGGCCTGGCTATCTGAATAAATCTGGATAACCTTCCAATGATACCCCTGATGTAAGCAATAAGCAACACAGGAGCAGATAGCAAAGATTTCTGCCTGGAGTACACTAGTGTGTATCCCTAGGCTTTCATAAATGCCAAAATTATTAGTAAAGCAATACATCCCAACACCAGTGCCATAGTGCCTTATTTCCGCTTCGAAAGCAAACCTCATTTTGACTTATCAAACCTTTGGGAAGCAAATACCAAAAGGTAAAAACAAGATATTTATTTATTATTTCATTATCTTGAAAGTCACAAACTGAAGTTTCTTTAAATACTTGGTCTTTCGTGTCGTTTAAATCTGTTGTTCTTCCAATGCCGTAAGAACATTGAAGAGGAAACTTTGTTTTAAAAAGTGTGTTAAAAATACTTGAAGTAAATTGAAACTTTTTCCATAGACCCAAGCCGTCGTTTGAAAACAGTATTTTTTAATTCTTTATTGTAAGGTGTTTCTGTGCGCCAATAAAAATATGTTAATTAAAAGCTTAAGGTGGGGAGGCGAAGTGGTTAGCTCTATTGCCTCGCAACAGGAGGAGCCGGGTTCGATCTCATCTTGTGGTACTGGGCAAAACCTCAGAAATTATCCTTTTGCGTTGAGTTTGCAAGTCATCTTCCCACTAGTTAAAGGGGCTTTCCCCTGAGTTCTTCGATTTCCTCAATTCATTTAAAAAACTTGTAGAGGTTAACGGTTATAGTGAGTGTAGGGAGCTGATGGCTCGCGTTGCATGTAGGACTTGCCACCACCTTCCTACGCTTTGTAATCAGGTTACCTGTTTAAAAGGCTTTATAAGTCGCTAAATAACTTGGGCCTAAGGTAGTGCCTTGGGTATAAGCTTAGCTTATTATAATTAATATTAAAATTTTCTGTTTATTATTTTGATTATTGCTTTTAAAAGTCGCTCGATGACTTAGGCCTACCTGACTATATATAAATTTCAAATTTTTTTTAAAATTATCATTCTGGCTAAGATTCAATGAAAAAGAGGTGGTCGCAGCAGATGCTGCTGCTTTTACGGTTAAATAGGAGCTAACAAAATACATTTAATGCTCAAGTATTTATTTTATATGTCATTTTGGGTAAAAGTGTCTCTTCGATTACATATTTTCCAGTAAAACACTCAAATAAGTCTTTGGCCAAATTTTCTTTAACGAGTCCAAATTACATAATTATTTTTACATAAAGGTGAATAATACATGTAGTTGTGAGTTGCATTCAAAAATCACCAAGATCTATTTTATCATGTAGATTTAGTGATTTATTTTAAATTTATTGTGGTATATTTTTACATTAAGTGATATTGTTTCACATAACGTTATATATTTTTTACATTCACATACATTGTTTTCACTTTTAGTGATACATTTTTACATTAAACTATATCCTTTCCCATTTAGTGATATTTTTTTACATTAAGTGATATATTGTTTCACATTAAGTGATATATTGTTTCACATTAAGTGATTTATTGTATCACATTAAGTGAAATAGTTTTTAAATTAACCGATATTGTTTTCACATTCAGTGATATATTTTTATATTCAGTGATATATTTTTACAAAAGCGATATTTTTTCACGTTGATCGATATATTTTAACATTGGGAGTTCGATTTTATTTTTAAGCGATTTATTTAAACAAAAAGTTATTTGTTTTACTTTAAGCAAAAATTTTATTTATTTCGTAATATACATCTATTACATTAAACGATATAGTTCGTTAACATTAAGCACAATTATTGTCAAGTCTGGAACATTAGGCAATACGTTTTATAGAAATTTTTCGACGTTTTTAAATTTTAATAAGAGGTTTTCATGATTAAGCAATATATTTACTATACTTTTAATAAAAATTGTTCTATTAATAAAATCAAATACATTTTTAAGGCTTTGCAAATATTTTAATTCTATTTTATATTTATGTTTATAATTAAAAATATGCATACGTAATTTTCTTATTACGGTTGATCATTTTAAAATGGAAATTAAATATTAATATTAAAGTAAGATGTTTAAGTAATAGTAACAGATTCGATTCCAACTACAACTTAAAATTCTTCAGTCAGCTGCCGAATATCCTATCAATATTTTTATCAATCTACGCAATTGTTATCTTTAAAAAATGAAATTACCATGTCCACAATCAAACCAATTAAACGTTAACGTATCTTATTTTGCATTGTGAAATTTCCTTAGATTATTGTTCTTCGGTTTAAATAAATTGTGCAAATTTGGTTTGTAGTGTGTAGACATTATAAGCAATATTAAAATCAGCGTTGATTTGGACAAACTAGAGCAAACGTGAACGAGCATATAATAATATTGGACAATACCGTGCAGACGTGTTACGTCAAAATGTGAACCAATCCGTTCTGGTCAAAATCGTCAGAATTTATGATACTTGGGGTCAATTATTTCAAATATTGTTTAATTCCGTCTGATTTAGTTTCAAATTTCAAAAAAATCATTAGATTAACGCACACAAACTTTCCTTTTACATTTGACATGTATAATTTTGATTTAAAATATTTAAATTTTACGAACCAATTTAACTTCACATTTTATGTAACATTTGTTTTGTTCTTGGATTATTCCAAATATCATTAAAATATTCCATTCGTCATTTTTGAAAATACTAGGGGACAAACGGCTTTGCTTTTAAGTCTTAAACTAAATCATCATCTCCTGGTGCATGTTGTTACTGACGCGTTCTTACAACATTATCGTCAGAGCCGTCTAGAATATTTCCTGGGGAATGGGCATTTGGTAATCTTATGATATTTCAGGTATTTGCCATTCTGGTTGGATATTTAACAGTAAAGCATTTTTCTTCAAGATTTATTTAAATAAAAAGCAAGCTCATTCTTCAAATCAGTAAAAATAATTGTTAAAATCTCGATTGTTTTTAATCAAGATACCATCTAAATATTTCAATTTAAACGGCTTTTTGTGACCAATTACATTGCATATAAGTTTTTACTATGTCTAAATTGTACATGTTGAAATCTCTGAATCGTTGAAACTTCTTTATTGTTTTTTAATAAATGCCCTTTATTAAAGTTTAGTACAAAAGAAAATTAGGATGGGTAATAATTTTGCTATACAATGTCTTGTAACAATTTGTGAAAATATCAGTAAATATCGAACCCAATTTGTGTATAGGCTCTTTTAATGTCGTAGATTATTAATGTGCTTTTCCATTTTAGCTGTATAAGGAATTTAAAGCTGACAAATATCAGTGACCACGGATTACATGCCATTCAGCATACGGTGTCAAAGAACTTTGAATTATTAAAACGAAGAAGGAGATCAGTAGACCAATTATCAAAATGACCGAAGCGAATAAAATATTTCCCATGTTGAGGACCTTGATCGAGTGATCTTCGTCTTTTTCAAATGCGTGCGCGCAGATTGGTTCTTCCTTCATTTGCTTCAGAAAGTCTTTCTCCGGTAAACCAGCTTCAACGTACCGCTCAATGCTAAAATGAGAATGATCATTTTATAAAATTAAATGAAATGGTTTATTTAACAATGCCTTAGTACCTTCAAGTATATATTTACCGGAAATTACGATATTAACAATGAGTTTTTAAGTTTTACTTTTAAAAATATTGAATATGAACTATTAAACTCAGCGTTATCTTGAAACAAATACAAAATTCCCTCAGGACACGACAGTGATACACAGGAGCACATCGATATTAATAAAAAGAAGATTAGGAGATAGTTCTACTTGCTATTCAAAAAAATTTTAAATATACTTTTTTTGTAGGAGTATTCATTACATGTCTCTTGAAATTCGTTTTATAATTTTAGACATCAAGAAACAAAAATATGTCGCGTGTATTTGTTTGGTAATTGGAATATAATAGATTGTATATTTAATGAATTGTGGACTAGCAAAGTGTTTTTTTCGAGAATAGATTTAATTGTTCTTTTACAAGCTTAAATAGTTCAGTAAAAGGTCGTTATCGTAACTCATGCAGTTTTAAAAGTGAGTGTTTGCCAGCTTAATAAATTTAATCTGATCCTTTTAAAATTTTTGTTAAAAGGTAATCAGCGCAACCTCCCCTGACAAGGGTGTTGAAAGTCAGCTTTAATCTTACTAAGCTGAGGTAAAGTAGGTTGAAACATTTCACAGATTTCAGTCTTTGAAAAGACATATTATACCAAAGAGCTATCTTCTGATTACTCTAACTGCCCTTGCCACGAATACTCGGTAATAGAGGTTTGAGTCCAGAATGATGCCTTAGTCTTTTCAAGTGTCAGTGTAAGCTACTGATTCGATATTCATTTGGTAGTTAATATGGTTTGAAAAACACTTCAAGCCTTTTTTAATTGCGAATAAATACTTTTTAAGTTTCTTTATTTTAATTTGGCAGAAATTAATCCGAGTTTTTACCATTAAACATAATAAGAAAACACTATTTAAGACCCTAGGAAAGGCAGGTTTTAAAAACACGTTGAAAAATCTTTTAAATTGTTAATATCACTTTTAATTTGAATTTCTAACTTTTAAACAGTTTTTATCAGATTTAAATTGTATTTATAAATTCAAAACTGTTTTCATCATTTTATTACTGTTTAAAACGGTTTTTAATTTAAAATATATTTTATTAATATAGTTTTTATTTAAATTTATTCAAAAATGAAGTTAAGGAAATGTGAATGATTTAAAAATTTTTTTTAAATATTCTGTGATTTTTTCTCCAAACTGATATGAAAAATAATATTTTCCTTTTTAAGAATTTCGTTGGGAAAATAACCTAAATCATAAGCGGGCCTATTTAAGCTTTAGCTCCAGTTTTCAACAATATTTTAAACTGCTTTATTAATGTAGAGTTGTCTCACTAAAAAGTGTGCCTTTCGCATTTGTCACTTGTATCGGTTATGTTACCTAAAATTAAATTTAATTGATTGAACCATGTTATTTGGATTTCTTTGAGTTTCAAGAAACAATTTTTAAATGAGCGCATTAGTTCCAATAAATCCCCCCATAAATTTGTTGCTCTTTTTGGAATTTTAGTTTTCATTCGCTATTCTAGACAGCTAGATAAAATATTGCAGAATTAAATGAGAATGTGTTTCGATTGGAATGAGCAGATTCTAAACTTAACTTACATGCTGAAAAATGCGTTTTTGAACTCCTCGTCGATTCCTCTGCGCACCATAAAGTGGTACAATTCTCCAATTACTTCTTCCTTCGAAAGGTGTCTTTGAGGAGTTTGTTCATGGCAACTCTCGAAAACCAAAACTTCGAGCTTTGAGGTTTTTTCCGGCTTAATAAATACAGCGGATCCTTTCCTTACTGATTGATTGATTTCATCCCACGGCATTTCCTCCAGAGATTGTATTCCGTTGCTTTGAACCATTTGTGCGTAAACATTTTGCTGAGTTTCCAATTTACTATTCTTAACGATGTATAATAAAACCAATGTCATCAAGATATAAGAAACACAATCGACACTAGGTAAAAGCACTTAGCCTGTGAATGTTTCCTTCTAACACCTCTGTGTAAAAAGTAGTGGATGAATTAGCAATTTATTAATTAAGATAATCAGATAGATGCTTGAATTTTACCATTAAGTGCATGCAAGCCAATTTCGAAATACGAATTTCTAATAATACCAAGAAAATGTTTTATGACGTTAAAAATTACTTTAAAAGGCATTGAGCGCTCAAGTTCGAAAAATATTGCTTATTATTATAAAATTGATATAACGATTCAATAATTAATTATATTTTGTTTATGTTATAATTTTTAATTTGATTGACGACAGATAAATAATGAAAGAAAATAAGGAACCATATTAGGACTCTGATGATGAACTGTTGTTACTACAACATATAAATAAATTATTTAAAAAAAATGGAATGACAACTGCAAGTGGATTATACAAACAAACCATAATAAGATAGAACCAATATATTACAATGAGATATAAAATTGTAGTTACATAGTCGCGAGCCCCAGATCCAATGGCCCTACAGAGTACCATTTATATATGGTATAAAAGTGCATGGTTAGACCCTTTTATTTACATACAGGGTGTTTTTTTCCTGAAAAAATGATTGTGTTCAAAAACTGTTTTCTAGAAAGTTGAAATTTGTACTGTGTACATTATACGTGCCGGGGCACACTTTCCATTGGGAGAGTAGTGTAACTTAATGAAAACAGAAATTTGTAAATTTGGTTTTTAATGCAATAAACGCCGGTGAAAAATCGAGGAGACAATGGCGAAGAAGGTATTACACGATTTAATTTCGTTGTATAAAAAATGCGAATTTTTTTAAAAAACTAAGAGACATTTTATTTATCTACTTACAAACCAAATTTATAAGTACGTTTCGAAAATACCACCTTCGGCTGCGATGCAGGCTTCAGCGCGAACAATCATATTGTCGAAGGCGGCTTTAATCATTTCCGGGGTAACTTCCCGGCCAGCGCTTACAATTCGTTGACGCAGCTCTTCAAGGGTCTCAACCGGAGTCGCGTACACCTTGTCCCTGACGAAACCCCAAAGAAAGAAATCCAACGGAGTCAGATCGGGCGACCTTGCTGGCCAGTGTACGGAACCGTATCTCCCTAACCATCGTTATGGAAATTCGTTGTTTAAGTAATCTCTCACGGCACTGTGGTAAAGAGGCGGGGCACCGTCTTGCTGAAACCACAGTCTTGCTCGTTGCGCCAACGGCAGTTTGCCAAGTTGTTGTTCTAGCTCATTTCTCAAGAAATCAAAATAACTCTGGCCATTTAGATTTTGCGGTAAGAATACTGGACCAATTAACCGGTTTCCAACAAGACCAATCCAAACATTCATGCGCCAAAATTGAAATTGCTGATGGTGTTCATATCCCCAGTGTGGATTTGTGTCTTCCCAAACATGATTATTTTGGTGATTGTAAGGGCCGTCTCTTGCAAACGAGGATTCACCCGAGAATATCATGTTGCGGAGGAATTATGGGTCGTCGTGCACGGAATTTAGCAGCCAGTTGCCAAAATCGTGCCGTTGTTGGCGTCTCCATCTGGCACATTGGCCAGCAATGTCGCCAGATCTTACGTAACTTAAATCACCATTAATAATTTAATTAATTAATTTAATTTATTCGCCATTGTCTCCTCGATTTTGCAGCGGTGTTTATTGCATTAAACACCAGATTAACAAATTTCTGTTTTCATTAAGTTACACTACTCTCTATGGAATTCAAAAAAGTTATTTTAGCTTGCCCAACTTGTCACTTTTTTAAGTCGTATTTTGTCATTGAAAAAGAAGTTTTTTTTGGGTGGGCCAACGCTATTTGCACATTTTCGGTGACGCTCTACAATTTTCTCATTGACAATTTTCTTATAGCACCTAGCGGTTAAAATTTAAATTTTCAAAAAACGTTAAAATATTTTTAGATTTAGATGTAGTTTAGGTAAAAAGTGTCCCCCGGCAATTATAATGTACAGTAAAAATTTCAAATTTCTAGAAAACATAGTTTTAGAAAATAAAAAACTCTTTTTCAAGAAAAAAACACCCTGTATATAATAGGTCATAGAGATTGTTTACAAGTCGTTAAATATACAACCACAGTTATAAAAGAAGTTAAAATGACAAGTAATCAAACTAACAAGGTCAGTCACACGTGGCGCGAAGCTGATAAACCTTTTATAATAACTGACTAATGAACCATATTCTTCATATCGGGACATTTTGTTTAAATCCGCTACCTAAAGGTTAAAACAATTGCCGTGAACGTTAGTAACAGGTCATTGATCTATAAACGTATTTAAAACTTAACTAGTTTTCTTCCTGCCCTTGGCTTCACTTAATTTCCAAATATAAAAATTCGGTGAGGCCCTAAATAATATTTCCTCATCGGGCAGAGCTATTCTACGTGTTTTGCCAAATAAAAATCAGAGGTAAACTTTGCCAAATTTTTGGACAAAGAATTAAGGTAAAGACTCACCTCGAAATAATAATGCACTTTTGCATTTTTGTAAGTAAATACCCATAAATCTGGTTTGAGCAACAGGTCCTCCAACGTGTCGTAATATTTCACTGACTTGGGTAAAGTAATAAATGAAAAAAGTATGCTGAGGAAACCCGATGAAATCACAAAGAACGACAATATCCAAATGGCCCAATAAGCAAAACGGCGATACCACGCTACGGCATTTAGAGCATAGCCTAAAAATTAAGAAAATACAGTGGTACATGGGTATGTTTTTAGGTGGTGAAGTAGGCTTTTAGTTTCTCAATGAAACCTTGGATTAATAAAATAACCTTCGCTTACGGGATATCACATTCTAAAACGGGACGCATAAGCTGAGAAGTCGGTGGCAACTTAGCGGGCGAGATGGCATTTTTTGGGAAAACGGTAAATCATAGGGTACAAGGCTAAGCTAGGGAATACACTGTAAAAGGTTAGCAGCGTGCTTATCCACAATGTAAAAGTGATTCTAGGGTGAACCTGGTATGTTAGGTGTCATATTTGTTATTTTACCAAAGCCAATAAGAACTCCTGAAATTTGGCTTTGGTCCCATTCGACCGAAATCCCATTCGTTCGAAAACGATTTAACATTGAGTCCCAATCGATCGAAAATACTCCAATTGTGCGGTTTGCAGCCCAATTTTGCACGTTTATATTATTTTGTATAGTACATCAAATTTCGTTTTTATGAGACGTTTTTTAAATAGGTTTACTTCTTATATAAATAAGTGTTGATAGTCTTATTGGAAAAAAATCGAATGAAGAAGTCGCGTTAGCCTTACTCGACGCAATTGCTACAAACTTAACCATTCACATTAAAAAAATGAAATTGTTCGAATTATTGTATTCTTGATATAAATAAAAAGTTCAAAGCATAAATATATTTATAAAATCGCGCCACCCTAGGGAAGTGAGAGACTAACCTAACCTAACTTAACCTTACCGTTAGTACACCTGTAGCAATTTTGTTTAGGTATAACATTTTTTGCGTACCCTGCTATATCTCTGGGCAGAAGTAAAAAACCAAACAAAAGGTCCCAATGAACCGAATACGCCTTTTGGGCTATATTTCGGAAACATATTGAATTCGATCGAATGGGATTTCGATCGAATGGGAATATACCGAAATTTGCATTAAGTGCTTCACACGGTTGAGGGCGGTAATTTACTTTTACAAATATTACGAAAGAAATGTATCCATGCTCTCAACATCTTTTTGGGGGACAATTCAGTGCCAGCCCGAGGCAAGTTTTTGGATGGAGCGAGATCCGATTTTGGCGCCCCCCTTGCTTGCCCCTAATATAAAAATATTTTTCCCTTTATTTTTCTTTACCACTGAGGTGCACCCTGACACTTGGCGCCTGGAGCGGCCGCTCCGTTCGCCCTATGGAAGGGCCGGACCTGGGGGAAATGGTCCTTCTAAAGAATACCCTAATCCAGTTCATCAGGTAATATAAATTTTATTTACTAAAATTTAATAGAAACATAATCATTAAAATGTAGTAATAAATATTGACTTACTTTCTCCAAAATAATAAATTTTGATCATTCTACAATTTAAAAAAAGAACTCGCGCTTTTCACGCGTAATTGTTTGTCCCACCAAATCGGTCAAGCCGGTAGATGGCGCGCTAAATGCATATCAGCCAAAAAAGGAGTGCGATATCCAGTAAGCGAAAATTATATATTTATACAAGGTGAAACGATAGCACTGTCTCGCGGTGCTTGCTTTCTCCAAAAACTAATCATGGAAACTTAAGTTAATTTTACTATAATAGTATTTTTAAGACTATAACGAAAGCTGAAATGCTTTAGTACACGAAACCAAACTGAAATATTAAATTTAATTACTTGTTTTGTAAACTAACATATTATGAAGAAAAAGCAGAATTTTTATTTTAGAATAGCGGGTACTATATTTTGCCTGTTCACCCGCAAACTCTCAAGCATTTTCGTCGAAAGTGTAAATCAAATTGCTTCGTTTTTTCGAACTCTAGTCTTAAACTGCGCTCACCTGTAACAAATTTGATGATAAACTACGGTTCAGACTCTTATTTTAAAAAAAATATATCTTATCCGTTGACAAAACAATTAAGCGCAGTTCACATTATACAATTATTTGGGCCATTTAACTGTATCCAACTCATTCTAAACAAGAAAATTGTACAGTGTGAACAGACAAATTGTAACAATTGTTCCCACTTTTTATGTTCACACTATACAATTTTCTTGCTTACAATTAGTTGGATACATTTAAGTGGCCCACTTAACTGTAAAGTGTGAACTAGATTTAAAACTAATTCTGAAAAGTAATTATGGAAATGCTTAAAGGGCGGCAAAAAGGTTATAATGAAAGATTTCAAATTCACCATAAGAATCAAACTTACTAAGGGCAATTGAATTAAGTTATAACACTAACTGAGAAAAATGAAATAAAAATACACGCGAACAATAAAATAATACAATATTATACAAGAAAATGAATTGAGGTAACGTTGCACGTGTTCTTCGCGGGTGTGTTTCCCTTGCTTTAAGCTAGCTTTTCTTTAGCTTATATTTTAGTTAGCGATTATCTAGTGTATCTTTTCTCCGGCTTTCTCTCGATATAGGTGTCGACCCTGTGCGTTTGTTCTACGGTGATTGTTTTATCTCTTTTTAGTCTTACACGAGCCGTATAGGTTCTTAGTAAGACTCCTGGTCTCGCTCCGTTGTCCGGCGTCCGCCGCCGCCGCCGCCGTAGGCATGACACGGCACAGTAGAAATCATACTAAACTTAGAAGAATCCTCGCACGCGATTGCGAATAACATCCACGCGAGGAAATCGGCCTCTAGAAGTAACAATCAAAAGCTACAAGAATCTTCCTACTACACACAAGAGAGGACGCGGGAATCGTCACTACGTCTAGACTGGCGCTGGGGTAGAGCTGTACCGCGAAATGGCTGAGGATAGGACGCGGGAATCGTCACTACGTTTAGACCGGCGCTGGGGAATAGTAGTTTAATAAATATATGTGCACTCAAAAAAATCGTCGTGCTTATTTATTTTTGGCTTAGTTTAACTCACAAACTCGATACAGTAACCTCGTTTAAGACTATTATTTGGGTCACGTGACCCACTTGTTAATTTGATAAGCCAGCTCCTTATTTTGGTGTGTATCGGTCTGCTTCGGCTATTTGTGCGACGCGGCTATTTTCGAGACGTGTCCGTCCGATTACCTGTAACTGCCTTCGGTCTAGTGTTATCGTGCGATCTGGTCAATAATATATTACATATTCTGTGCATCTAAACTGCTGGTTATCATTCTGGTTAATAACCCCGCTACTGGCCAAAGCCCGTTGCTGCTACGATAATCTTAACCCATGCGTACCAGTGTTCACTAGTTCTGCCTCGCTCTATATGCCCATTGGTCCGGTCGTATATATTTTTCGCCACATTTCTTTTTGGCCCACACTCATGCCACATTGTTGTTTAAGGCATTTTATTATTATTGTACATAATTACATTTTCTTTTTAGTAATGGTTTCTGTGTTTTGTGGGTTGTACCAAAGATAATATAACTACATACCCTAGATTCGAAATCTCGGCGTTTCTCGATAGCCCGTTTTCTCGTGGGGCTTTTACTGAGTTCGCACCGGAAGTCAGAAAAATCGGGCTCCATAGCACGGTGATAAATAAGGAATTTCAATAGATAACCCAAAATTATATTACTTACTACTCTTGGTCTCTTTACTTGTTCGCGTTTTTACTCCTCACTCTCTAGACCATTGGCGGTTCTCGTGTTTTATATTACTCACCTTTAGTTTTCTTTCGTTAAGAATTTTTTTTAGAGCTACAGGTATGATCCATTATTGTTTTAAAACAAGATAACGCAAAAATATCTGGTATCTTGAAAACTGCAAGTAAAAAACCACGGCGCAACAACATTATTACATTTTTGTTTTAGTGATGGTTTCTGTGTTTTGTAATTGTTTTTGCTTTTTGGTTTTCCTTTTGGTGCATTACTAAATTGTTTTATTGGGCTGAACTCACGACCAATCTATTTTTTCGTGATAGTGTGTAGTAACTTTTACATTGTTCGCGCTGCATTCTTCCTAATTTCGCGTTTGGTGATGTCTTCGCAAGAATCACAACCTTCCTTAAGTCTTTGCGGTCAGTGTGACAGGTCGTTTAGAAGTTTGAATGGTCTTTATGGCCGTTCGTCCACGTGTTCGAGGCCCCTATCCACGCCTCAAGTCCATCCGCCTTCTACTTTATTGCCCGCGGAGGGTTGTTTAGATATCGTCCGTCTTCTAGTGAATTTAAAATCGTCTCGGTGTTTAATCCGCCGTATCCCGAAAAACGCTCGGTATATGGCTGCGATGGCCCTTTCCACAGTCATTTAAAAGTCACGTGGAAGGCTTTCCTATGTTTCCCCGCGGCCTGTTTTTAGGCGCCGATCGCCCACGTGGGCAGGACAGTTTCGTTAACTACTGCGGTCAAGGCGAGTATCCAACGATTCGAGGCGGACCTCGACTTCACCTTCGAGCCTATCGGGAATACGACGTCAAAGAAAAAGGGGCTCGCCAAACGGGATGTTGGCAAGATCGTCTAGGCGAAATCGCCGACGGCGATATCACCGGAGCTGGGCGTGTAATTTCCTCGGAGGTTTCTTTCGCGCCCAACGATTCTTCGACCTTGGAAATTCTCCAGAGCAAACATCCTTCGGGAGACGACCACCAAGACTTAAGTTACGAGCCCGATACCTGGCCCACCCTGCCGAATCTTAACGTCACTGACTCTAACGTCCGCAGCGCCATCATGGCCTTTCCGTCGGGTTCAGCAGGGGGTTCGGACGGTTTGATGCCGCAACATTTGAAGGATTTGATCGGTCCAGGAGCGGGTGCAGCTGGCGAAGGTTTGCTCAAATCCCTTACCAACCTTTGCAACCACATGCTCGCGGGTCAAGTTCCGCCCGAGCTCTGCCCTATCATATACGGCACCTCGTTATGTGCTCTCAAGAAAAAAGATGGCGGCGTTCGGCCTATAGCTGTAGGCTGTACAATTCGTCGCCTGGTTGCCAAGCTCGCCTGCTCCCACATCATGCCCACTTTGGGACCTTCGTTCCGTCCGATCCAGCAAGGGTTTGGAACCCGTGGTGGTGCCGAAGCCGCAGCCCACGCAGCGCGTCGGTATGTTAACCACCCTCACGCAGACCCAACGGTTCTTCTCAAAGTTGATTTCCTCAACGCTTTCAACATGATTCGAAGGGATCGCCTTCTCGAATGCGTTTATAAGGTACTTACAGAGCTTTATACCTTTCTGCGCCAGTGCTATAAGAACTCTACGCACCTCTCGTTTGGCGACTCACTCATATCTTCCGGGCGTGGCGTGCAACAGGGCGACCCTTTGGGCCCCGCTTTATTCTGACTTGTATTTCAACAAGTGCCCTCTCGCATGGCTTCGGATCTGAATATTTGGTATCTTGACTGTTCCTCGCTGGGTGGTAGGCCCACCATAGTCCTCAACGACCTCATCCTTCTTAAAGATCTTTCGTCCGATGTTGGTCTAGAACTGAATCCATTAAAATGTGAACTCCTCGTACTTAACCCGGCCGATTGTGATGAGGAGTATTTTAAATTTATCTTCGACGCAGTGGCCCCTGGCATCAAAATCGTGGACCGTTCGAGGTACGTCCTCCTGGGCGCCCCCTCTCTGATGAGGCGATTCCATCGTGCATGAGTGATAAAACCCAGGCTTTGAAGGTCATGGCTAAGAATCTCCACCAGGTGTCGGCACACCATGGGTTTTTCCTCTTGGAAAACTCTTTGGCTATACCCAAGCTGTCATACCTTCTCCGAAGTGGCCCCGTTGGGCTTTGTCAGGAAGACCTTATTTCTTTCGACGATACCCTCCGCTCGGCTCTTCAAGAGGTCACCAACACTTTACTGGACGAACCGGTCTGGGTCCAGTCGTCACTTCCAGTCTCCATAGGTGGCCTCGGAATTCGCCACGCTAACGAACTCGCTCTTCCCGCCTTTTTATCTTCATCCTCTAGTGTGGCGTCTTTGGTGCGAGACATCCTTCCACGCTCTCTCATCGGTCAAGACCACGTTCTAGACGACGCTCTTTTGAGATGGAAATTCTTAACGGGGGCAAATACCCCTCCCCTAGATCACCAGGGCTTTCAGCGTTCCTGGGAGAACCCCGTCTTCGAGCAAACCATCAGGCGTTTAACGGAACTCGGCTCAAGCGACCGCGATATGGCTCGGCTCCTTTCGTTGAATTCCAAGGAATCCTGCGCCTGGCTGAACGCGCTTCCTTCGCCTTCTCTGGGAACTCATCTCGACGATCATTCTTTTCGCATCGCTATCGGTCTTCGCTTGGGCGCTCATATTTGTGTTGCGCACAACTGCAATTATGGTGCCCATGTCGACTCGCTCGGGACTCACGGTTTGATCTGCCGTAAAAGCGCTGGTCGTCTATCCCGCCATGCCGCCGTCAACGACATTGTCAAACGCGCCCTCGTGTCCGCCGGTGTGCCTTCCATCCTCGAACCTCCGGGTTTGCTGCGGAGCGACGGCAAACGTCCTGACGGGATGTCGCTGGTCCCGTGGTCCGGAGGGAAGTCTTTAGTGTGGGACTTCACGTGCACCGACCCTTTGGCGCCTTCATACTTGGCTTCTTCTTCTACAGCCCCTCTCTGGGCTGCTACCCAGGCTGAATCGAAGAAAAAGGCAAAGTATTCAGCTCTCGAGCATCGTTTTCAGTTTTGTGCTTTGGCGGTTGAAACCCTTGGCTTCTTTGGGCGGGAGGGCTTGGCCTTAGTACACGCGATTGGCCGGAAATTACGCGAACTGACCGGAGAGCCGCGTTCTGTGGAATTTTTGACACAACGTATCGGCATTGCCGTGCAACGGGGTAACGCGGCCGCGGTTATGAACACTTTCCCGCCTGGCTACTCCCTCGAGGGAAATTTATACAATCTTTAAGTGTTGTTTTTTCTTTTGTTTTTAAATTATTGTAAAGAATATTTGTCTTAGTAATAAAATACTAAACTTGTAAATGATAAGATAATACTTAATCCCCAGGGATTAAATACAATGTTCGCTAGTGCACTGCGATTTATATTTTTTAGAATAAATAGCCCGTCAAGTCGTTAGATAGTTTTTAGCAATGTCTCGAATTTACACTTTTAGAGCGCTGATATTGTCTAATGTCCGTACCTTAGCGAACGACTCACTCAGCGTCACGAAGACACTGTGGCTCACTTACCAGGACTAACCCGTTTCTCGTTCCGGTACTGTTACACATTAAGTTCAATGTTAGTACATATCTACGGTTCCGCTCCAACGCAAATACGATGGCATGTTACTGCAGCTGATCACGAACTTGCTTCTCTAGGCTCTCGTTTATCTAACTGCTTAGTTCGTAACTTCGATCTTAATATGGCAGAAAGCTGACTGGAGAGTGTAAAGAACATAAAGATGTTCGAACATCTTCGGAGACCGAATATCGTTTTCTGTCAAGAGCGTCTCTTCGACTGTCCGAGCTTCTATTTTGTGAACCCTCCTTCACTTGGGTACACCAATCACGTGACACGGAATTTCACAATATAGGTAAACTTGTGTAAAACTCTCGAACGGAAAAATTCCACCACTTCCGAATATATACTAGCGATACAAACATGTATAAAGAGAATCAGCTTATATTTTAGAGCTCATGCAAGGTTTTGAAATCCTAAAAGCTCAGCCACCCACGGGAGCCTTACCAAAAGGGGAACGAACCAAAGAGAGTAGAATGCAAGACAATGCCTTTCCCAAAATAATATCTTTCGTTGAAATAGGCCTAACAAGAACTAATGGAGCCCCCTTTTCGAGCCTCAAGTATTTCGAATTAAATAGCCAAATAGAAGATGTGGTATCACACCAAAACTCTATGCGATAGTGTTGATTCGTGGAAATAGGTCTATGTTTTAATTAGCATAGATTTCTTACAGAAATTGAATTGCTTAACGAATTCTGTAGTACGCTTGCAGATTGTCAGAAGCTGGACAATCATTAATTAAACTTGCAGATCATATTCTACATATTACGAAAGTACTAAAAATTGGCCTATTTTTGGGGAAAAACAAAGGTTAGAGTACCAAAAGCGGTTTGATTTTATTAAAAGAGTTTTAGAACTTCGCGTCTAGGTAATTGACAAATTATGTCCTCTACCTTATTTATTACGTGTCTGAATATAATTCCTCGGCTATCATTTCTTTTGATATTTTAGGTGTTCGTGGTAGAAAGTTTTTCCGTAATTTCCACATTCAAACACTACTGTTTGAGTCTATAGTATATTTGACTGTGACCAAATTATAATTAAACTATGTACATATTATAAATAATCGATTTATTGTACATTTTATTTTAATTTTTTTAAAATTACATCTGGCCTACCGGTTTTTCATGCCAAAGATTCAGCATTAGGGAGGCTAGCGGCATTATTTTTACTGTCAACAATGAGTGTGTAACACATTAAAATTGCAATACTATACAAGATTTACTCGACAGGAAATAAGAGGATACTAATAGCTTTCCTTCATAGACACATTTTGGACACGTCTGCTCTCATTGGCTGGGAAGTTCGTGAGCTGGCTGCCGTGTTACAAAAATCCAAAATAATATTTCGTAAAGCATCGCCTCAAACTAGTTTTAAATCTTTTCAGTGTACATAAATGTATTTATTATAAATAAATTTGGTTGAGATGCATTTATTTATGCGTAAATAATTATTTAAAAAATAAAATAACCATAATCTTGTTTAAATTAATTGTAATCAACATTTAAAAACTTTAGCCTTTGCACCCCTGTACGTATACGGTAATAGCTTTTTTATACAGGGTGTCCACTAAAAATGAACCAGGGCCAATATTTCAAAATCTGTTTTAGTTACGATTTTGAAATTTTCAAGTCGTATACAAGATGTAAGGGGAAACCTTCTGCGAAAATGTCGATGACCTTGAACCATGTCTTCAAGGTCATCCTAAACCTAACTCAAGAACCGTAAATGTTACAAAATTGGTTCCAATTAGTAAAGTGTTCCACGTGGCAATCTTAGTACCAATAGCTTAGACCTGATCGGATTTGACCAATAGGAAGCCGAGAAATGCTAGATGAAAAACAAGAAGTTCGTTAAGTTGATAACGTGTCGAAAGCGAGGTTCGGGAGCTGATAACTCTAAAGATACTCGTGTTAGAGTACTGAAATTTGCTACACATCCTCATCAGGATTTAGGGTCTTGAGTTTAACAATTTCAATGACCTTGAACCATGTCTTCAAGGTCATCCAAAAAGTAAGGCGAGAACCATAAGTGTTAGAAAGTTGGTTCCAATTTGAAAAGTGTTCCACGTCACATTGTAGGTCTAATCCGCGCGTGTATTGTATTTGTTCTTAAGCCTAATTTGTAATAATGAAACCTTGAGTTGACTCAAAAAATGTTAAATGTCCGTTTTCCACCAAACCAATTCCATTAAACTTTTTCTAAAACCGTTAACACTTTCACGATTTTTCTGAAGTTTACAAATACAAACGTACTTCCCCGAGAGCGTACATACTGAAAATTTCACATTTCTAGAAAGTATAGTTTTTGAGAAAAATTTCTGAGCCGATCAAACGAAGACACCCTGTATATACAGGGTGTTTTGGGGATCTATTTCACAAATTATTGAGCGTATACTTTTTGTCATTCCGAGTCAAAAATGTCAAATGAACATGGTCCCAAAGTTTTTCGTTTCAGAGATATGGGCTTCGAAAAAACTACCCCACAAATCCGGGCACAGCATTAATTCTGGCAAACGATATTCTGCCTCGAACCCAATTGTTTTCACTAAATGACTAGTTGTTTTTAATCAGTAAGGCGATAAAATTTATATCAAAGTAACAAAAGTTCATTATTGTTATTTTGGATGGCATAAAATATTTCGTTACACTTATGATAATACACAATTCGGGAATTTTTCTGTCTATAAAATATTAACACAGTAGAGGAAACTTCTACTAAAGTTTTAACACATACAACAGAGTAAAATACTAAAATTTAGTAAACGTTTTTAATATTTATTATAATAATCATGATAATTTCTGTCGAAATGTAAAAATGGAAGATTTTTATCAATTTTACTTATATATTGTTATTATTGATAGTACACACTGCCGTTTTATATAAATATAACACACAGCGGTTGGAATTGTGTGTATTTTAAAACTGAATGGGGAGGGAAAGCATTTGAAGTTATGCCATTAAAGATAAGTGCGCCATTGAAAATTAAAAAATGGTAAAGTATGTTTTCGTATGATTTTGGCCAATTAGGTTTGTCCAAAATAAATATGAATGAGCTAGTTACAACCATTGAGTGGTTTTAACAATGTAGCAGACGTCAATCGGATTGAAAATCAACGCCAGAAGCCCAGAAATAAGCTTTTCGTTTGAAAAATATGGTGCCGTATCAGGCAATGTTGCCTACTTCGTATTTTGTCTTTTTCTTTCTAGATTTTGATCATACAGCCCTAGTATTTTATACATTGCTAAATGCGCGTGATTTTAAAAATCGGTTTAAATATTTCGATTAGAATAGAAAAAATTCAGAACTAAACACGCGTACTCCTTTACAATTTAAAATAATCTCAGTTTACTGTTACAGTTTCAAGGCTATAATTTAAGGGAAGGGTTTTAAAATATGTAAAAGGTGAGGAAAATCAATGGAAATTATTGTATTAAAACCTTAAACATTTTCAATTGCTGCGCCTTCGTACATCTCAACTACTCCCCCTTAAATCAATCTTTCAACTGCTTTGATAAAAGCATTTTGTATTTAATATGAAGTTGGCTTTGTATTTCGGGATCAAATACCATCTACTGGAAAATGTCTAATAACAAATAAGGCAGAGGTTTTACTTTTAATTTGGTTCTCACTTACAAATATTTATTTTCGGTTATTGAAATTTAAGTGATTGACCTACCTTGCTGCAAAATAATCCCTAAAATGTTGGTGAAAACCTGGATAAATGTAATCTTCGAATTCTCAAAAGTGTGTTTTGTAAGGTATTCATAAAGAGACACGGACACTAATGAAATCAAAAGAAGAATCCAAATCTGAAAAAGAAATTGATTACTGGAAAACGATATATCTTATACATTTATATTTCTTCCAGCCTTTAGGTTTATCTTTTGTCAATGTTATAGTTAGCTCTCTGACCACTAATCAACAGTGATTGTTCTTTGGCACTTTCGTTTTACAGAAAGAGGAGACGACTTCTGATCATATTCGTTGGTGAATTGTATTATAGTACGGTTTCAATTACACACTTCAACGCCTTTATGTGACTCTTATGATAAATGATTTAAAAATTACTTAATTTTATCAATAATATAGGTCATTTGATTCTTGTGTAACACTCGGGAAATCTTGAAGGTTCTATGGTTAGTTTATAAGAAAAGCAATTTTTCTAGAGGGTGAATTAAAAGCATATTCTACCAGATGGGGTTTATTACGTATTTGCTTTAAGCTAACAGATAAATTAGTGCATGGATCTAACGTGTTAATTTCATTGCTCAAATGCACAAGCTTTGGTATTGTCAAGAGGGAAAAAATCATTAAGAAATAATGTTTTTTTCTGTGTTATGGAACTGCTTTATCATTATTTAGCTACGCTGGTGTTGTGTTGAAAGTAACTGCCCTTTTTTTCGATATGGACAAAATAGATTGTTACAAGCACAGAACCTTAACTTCTCGTTAATGATTTTTTGCACCCAAACTGAATTTCAGTCTATCTGCAAAACTCTTGCAGGTCCACCTTTCATTTTAGATAAAACAACAAATTATATAATATATAAACATCATATATTTACTGTCAAAACTATTATATCGAAGAAGATTTTTGAAATAAGTAAAATCCTGAGCTGGTAAATATTGGGAGTGAAAAATGTTACCCGAAGTAATACCCACAGTAAAAATATTTATCAGCACCATTTGTTGAGTTGATAAATAAAAATCGGGCCCAAAATCGGATGCGACACTTCGGCGAATTCGGTCAGATGCCATAAATTTTGTATAAGTGTTGTAAGTCGGAAACGTTTTTCCGGAAAATGACCAAGGCCTATTTCCAGGCCTATTTCCCAGAAAACTTTCCGTATTTTTCCGAAAAAAAATTTTTAAAAGTTTTCATTCCATGATTAGTTTAATATTATTTGCAAATTTAAATAAAGCGTAATTTTCGCCTCATTTTTTCGAATCTAAAAGTAAAACTAAACCTTTAGACTAGCTTTAAACTGATTAACAATGTAACACTGGTAATGTTTTGTAGTATGTTTACGGTTATTAGAACTTTTATATCGATCCAAAGTTAAAAAATTAAAGTTTTTATTTTTCCGATTTGCGGAAACCTTTCAGGAATGGTTTCTGTAAATTTTTCCACATTTTATTTTTCCAGAAAATTAACAACACTTTTTGTATACATACGTAAACATCAAATAAACAAACAACATCTAAAGAACGGGAACGTGTAAATCTAGGCCCTTGGGAAAATATCCTCCAGGATTCTCTGAAACTTCCCGTTGAGTATTCCACGTATTCGAAAGCCTGATGATCCGTTGATAACGGAGACAGTGCCACGTCTGAAAGCTGAACAAATATCATTGAAAAAAAGATTTTGTTCTTGGAATTTTTGTACGCTAAAGTTGGTAAATCATACATTTTTTTAATATTTAATTTTGTAAACGTTCATGGCTATATCAAATTAATTTTTAAGGTAGAAATAATTTTAAACGTTTACTCAAACATAATCACGGTGATTAATTTATTTCCGTATTTAGTATTTAAACAGTTCTTGAAAAATATAGGATTAAACGGTTTAAGTCTATTTGATCGATTCCCAAATGATCGAACGGGTCCCATTTGATCGAATTTCCATTTGGTCGAATTGCATTTGTTCGAACGAAATTTGATCGAAAGCTACTGTAGGGTAAAACTACTAGTTTTTGGGAGTAAATCGAAAAGGCAACATCTAGTTAGAATGAGATACAGTAGACTCTAATACAGAAAAAAAAACCTGAGCGCAGTGACGTAGAAAACAAAATATTATCTCGGACATAATTAATAGAAAGACCTATTAAAAAAACGAACTCTGTACCTAATTGTTTAGCAATAGAAGGGCCGTGAACGTGGTCAGACCCCTCGTATACAACGGTGCATACGCGCCTACGGCGCCCGTACATTAACCTAACCTAACCTAACCTGACCCTATTTATATATATGAAAAACAACGGGCCGTTATCGTCGATTTCATAAAAAATTCCATCTACATATAGGGTATAAAGTAAAAATCTCTTCATCTTTGTGACTTAATACAGTTAAAGCAATGAATTATTCCATCATTATTCCTTCTGCACTTAAACAATGAATTATTCCATCATTATTCCTTCTGCACTTCATATTGACATTCGGTAAAATAAAAACATACCAACTGGTACTATAAATACTTTTGAATTCGATCAAATAGTATTCGATCATTTGAAGGTTCGATCTTATGAAACAAATGACAAATGGGATTCGATCAAATGGAATTTCAATCAATTGCAACGTATAATGATCGACTGTCGATCACATATTTTTCGATCAAATGGACCAACACCGATTAAACAGTGGCTTTAAATCGAAGACAATTAAAGAATTCAACAGGAAGAGATGTCTTTTAATTTAACTTACATTTTTTACTAAAAAGCCAAGCATTCCCGATGCACTAAATGGACCCGTAACTTGGCCTAACTGAAAAAAGCCTTCCGACGTCGAAACGTCATTCCTGAGAAGACTGCCAAAAATAAAAACATAAATTAAATTAAAAGATGCTGCTTAAATTTTCTATGACTCTGAGAGAATTGATTTTAAATTTTTGAGCTTACTTACGTTATATTTAATTTCGTCACGATCAACTGGTATATACTTGATAGCATGCCACTAACTTGAAAAACACCATTATCATCGCCCCCGTATTGGAACCACATTGGTATCTACAATAAAGATATTTCATTTCTTTAAATTTAAGATTAACTCTGGTTTTCATTTAAAAACAATTTATATTTCCTTAAGATAGTATATTTAAAGATGTACTAATAGTTTATCGATGAAATGTTAATTTCAACTATAGTTTAAATTATTATAGGTTTTCGGTAAAAATTATGTTTTAATTCTGCAAACCCTCTTACATGTTTTATACAGGGTGTTTCAGAGAAGTCTTGTTTCATAGTGACCACGTCAATTGAGAGAAAGTTACTTTTTGAATTTCGTTTTTGTTCTTCAAATGCCATTCAAGTACAAAATTAACTGAATTACAAAAACTGTACAAAATGATCACCTGGGGCTAAAGCAAAATAATTCTTGAACCCGTTCGAAGATTTGAGGCTTGTTTCAAAGTGGTGACCTAAAACTATGGTTGTGCTCCCTAACGACGGCGGGCGGAACTACTCGTCGGAGGTGAAATTCAATGCACCTTGGAAGCTAACAAGTTAGAAACTTAATCAGACGCTCGACGTAATAAGACCCCTTATACGGTTCGACACCGTTGCGTCATCTAGACCCGTTTCGGTCGCGAATAGTTTTACAGCGTTTAATAATGCGTATTCGTTCGACGTCAATTTTGCGATGTCCCTAGAAAAAAAAGTTGGGTATGGGTAGAAATTCGTGTTCTTTAAGTAACAAGGAGTGACAACGTCTTATGAGATAACTGAATTAAAATTTCTACTAGCAAAAGCCTAAGCGTTCGCATCTAGAAACATGCTATCCTTAAGCCTGGTTTTCACTTGGCGGTTTTTTCCGCCAACGTCCACCGAAATTGGAAGAATTTTACCGCCGACGCTGGGCGTATTTTCGGTTGGGTGTAGCGTTTTCAAATTCTATTTTTCCGCGGCGTTTCGACGGATTCGTGGCGAGTGCCCAATCGCATCAGCCTTCATCGTGACGTCAGCAAGCGAAATCCGGTTCCGTTTCAGATAATCCCTTATTTTTGTGCTTTCTTCAAAGTAAAGAGAGTGGTATTTTAGGCCTAGGCTTTTCGCAACTATTTGCTCTTTAAATTTTTTTATAAAGCCTGGTTTTCACTTGGCGGTTTTTGGGCGAAAAAGCCCGGCGTCGACGGAAAATGAGCGAACATTTCCGTCGACGCCGGGCGGAAATTCCGTCGGTTTTCGGTTTTGTGTGGCGATTTTCATTTCTATTTTTTTCGCTCAGTTGGGTGATTTCGCTCTTTTTCAACGAATCAAAAACCATTTTCGAAAGGTTACTGTGACGTCAGGGGGGATGGTTAATTTCCCGCTTCTTGCATCCGGAACTCGGCCACGTGCTTTTCTGTGAATTTCGGAACGTGTTTTTACCTCTCCGAGGGGACTTTATACCCTAGGAGGGGTTATACAACCACCGTGTCTGTCTGTCTGTCTGTGGGTCTGTCTGTCAGGCCTGCGAACGCGTTCGCATTTTCGGGGCATAGGGTAATCACTGCGTACGCAGTTTCTTAGAATCAGGGAAAAGGTTTTTTCAAAAGCGCACTCTTTTTGTCATTGGGTGTAGTATAATTCTTTAATCGGACGGGATTCGAACCCGAGCTCTCTTGCACGACAGGTGAGCGTTCTACCGCAGAACCACGGATACAGTTACGCTTTACTGAAAATTAAAAACTCTTCCGAGGAGAGGTATATTTTGGCTTGCCAACTTGTTTTTTCTTGATACCCTTGTTGCCTTCTTTTCCAGTATGTTTCTTTCACACAAACCGATCTTTCATGACTTATATTTCTTTGAACACGATAGATCATGTAAAATAACATTAAATTTAAAATGCTTACATGAGCTTTAATCAATAGTTCACTATTATGATCAGATAAATCATCCATTTTTAGGCCTAGGCTTAAATCTCCACTATCAGACGAAAACCGACGAACTCGCTGCCAGAAAAAAAAATCGGTTTATTTCCACCCTAAAATACGCCAAGTGAAAATGCTAAAACTCCGACAGTTAGCGAAACGTCGAAAACCATATCGCCGACGTCGAACTTTCTGTAGGTGATTTTCCGCCAAGTGAAAACCAGGATTAATTCATAAAAAGTGAAATAAAGTTTATGAAACTGTAGTGAGCGCTTATTAACAGCATTTACTCATCGTCATCTATCAAACCGGCCATTTTGAATGATTCATATGCAGACGACAAAAAAACGGCAAACTAAACGCTAACGCTAAAAGTGAAAACGTAATGTCGCCAGCGGTGAGCGGAATACGATTTTCGTCGTAGCTCCGAATATGAATTTTCCTCTGAAAAACCGCAAAGTCAAAACGATTTAAAAGAATGACAAGGTGATTTAAATATCCATGAGATACAATAAAAAATACATTTCTTTGTTTTATGGTTTCATGCACTGTTACATAATAATATCACATTGATCATTGGATTAACAAACGTTATACGAAATGGTCCCAATTGGCGTGTAGGCAAGCTTAGACACGTCTTCGGAAAGATTCTCAAACACGACGAAATATTTCTGGCGTGTTTCGGATTGTTTCGCAGGGGTCAATTTTGCGTTGACGTAGGACTTTTTTTACTTCATACTTTTATACCAAAATCTTGATATGATCTTAAAGATAGAAATCCCATGAGTTCAAAGCAGGAGATCTGGCTGACCATGCAACAAATCCTCCTCGACCGATCCACCTCCCAGGAAACCTAGCATCAAGATGAGCTCTAACCCGAAGGTTAAAATGAGGTGGTGCTCCGTCGTTTATAAACCACATTCGTTGTCCTACCGCTAACGGTACCTCTTCAAGTAGCTCTGGTAAAGTGTCTTGTGGAAAGGTTAAGTACGACTCACTAGTTAGTCTTGGTGGTAGAAAATAAGGTCCAATTAAAGGGTCGCCAACAATTCCGCATCAGACGTTGAGACTAAACTTTACATTATGTGCCCTATCTGAAACCGGTTGCGGATTTTCTTAATGCCACTCATGACTACTTTGTAAATTGAAGATTCCCTCATGGGAAAACTTAGCCTCGTAAGAAACTATTAGCGTAATTACCCTATGCACTCTTTAGTCTGCTCCTGAAACCACTGACAAAACTCGACTCGTCTTGGTTAATCGGCCGCATTTAAAGATTGAACCTCTTGTTAATGGAATGGGTGGTACTGGTATCCTCGAAGGATACTTCGGAGAAGAACACGGTCGACTCGCAATTGACGTCCAATTTGTATCGTTCTTCTTGTAGGATCCTAGCCGAAGAAAGTAAGTTTTTGCTCTTCCACGTCTTCTGGAACGTCTCCTTGTGCAGTATCAGGTCCCGTGGCTTGTATTTTTCCAAGTTTCTCTTAAGCGTCTGTCAACCACTGTGAACGTTTGTTGATTTGGGAGCTGTCTTTGTGAAAAGTGCTATTGATACAAGCGCCGTCCTTCGACCACATTTCCTTCAGCGAGTCCATACATTAGATGCAAAAGGCGTATTCTGCAATCGTGAAGTACGCCATAGCATAGCATGTTTAAAGGAAAAGTCCAGGTTGGGTAAAACTTGGGTCTATTTGAAAGATCATGTTTAAATATACTCAAAAATATCAGTCGTAAAATTGTATCTTTTTTTAATGACGAGAAATTAATTTTTAAACGAGCGAAATTTACCGCCAAGAGAGCTGCCATTTTCTTTCGCCTTCCCTCCGCAGACCGCACGGGGAGCTAGCGCGCGCGGGGAACAGAGCGCTGTTAAAGCCGGTTATAGCGCGAACAGCGCGTGATTAAAGTCCTAAAACGTCACCCCGATACAAAAAATGGCAGATCGCTTGGCGGTAAATTTGGCTCGTTTAAAAATTAATTTCTCGTCATTAAAAAAAGATACAATTTTACGACTGATATTTTTGTGTTTATTTAAACATGATCTTTCAAATAGCCCCAAGTTTTACCCAACCTGGACTTTTCCTTTAAGATAAGAAATGTTAATTTCATTATTGAGGGCCCTCTATTTATTAAAAATTTGAGCTTCTTAACAGTCCCAAAAACTATTAAAACATGTGTTTTAGACTAAACATGTAGACTAAAAACATTTTTTTAAGGGTTACTATCTAATGTGACCATTAATTACACAAGACAAAACTACATTTACAAATTTTCAGTGTACTTGTATTCGGAAAAAACACGGAGATGAGCTACACAGAAAAAACAACGTTTAGCTTTTAAACATTTGAATTACAATTTACCGCGTTATAAATGTAAATGGCTACTTTTGCCGTTGATTCACTAAACACCAAAATGTTTAAATCCAAAATGGCTAAACAACTAAACACGAGGAGCATGCGAAAATCTATAAAATCGCATAAAAAACCTAGGCGTTTAACAAAATCAACATAAACCTAAACACCTGTGTTTTAAAGTGTTCAAAATGGTTCCTCTGGGATATATTTTTGAAACGGCTTCTGTTATAAAAGCCAAAGTTTCCGCTAATAACGCGTTAAATCCGACTGCGCCGATGTAACCGTTTATTTTGATTCTTTCCTATTCTTATGTCCCTCACATATTTAGTTATAATTCGTAAACGAGTTATCCTACGGATTTGCGGTCGGTTACATTTGGCACTAAACAATACGTAACATCCGAAAGTATGGTTGGTCTTGTCCAATATTTAGTGAAATTTCGAGAAAACCACGTTTTTGAGTGTACTTTTGGTCATAACTCGGAAACTATTAGTACTAGCGACCCGCGTTAACACATACTACAGAACGATACCCAACTCGACCAGAGTTCTAAATTTAAAAGGTTTTTTTCATATTAGAGAAAAACAACCACGTAATTCAGTACAAATTACTCGGAAACAGTTCATCGACGTACAGACCTGTGGTTTGTCTCATTCGACTCAGCGTGAAAACTATCATCGGGCTCAACACCAAACGCGCTCCAATTCGTTGAACGCAAATTTCGGGGCCAACTGCCTCCTATTGCCTCCTTTGCCTCACCCCCCAAAAACTATGTTCGCCACGCCGCATCGCTGCGGACTCATCATCCTTAAAGTAGGCCAAATTGCAAGTTGGGACGAATTTTGCCGTTGAGCTACCCTCTAGGTAGGGACGGTTTGCAGCCGTATATTTTATTATACCTCTCGTGAAAAACGTTCGTTGACAAGCCACCCCCGCGTCCCCCGGCTAGAAATTTGGTGATTCAATTCGGAAACGACTTAGTTCTTAACGTCATCTATCGTTCGGTTTTTAAACAAATATACGGAATTTTACCCGCCAGAATAGTCAAGTCGTCTGCTAAGTTTATATATGTTTTATAAATGATTTCTAATTTCTGACGATACATTACTTTCCTGTATATCATTCCAATGACTTAGATTAGTAAATCTCACTAGATTATCATCGCTGTCATGTTTTTTAAATAGTTTAATTAACTTCAGTATCCCAATGGCCAAGGTCTTAGGCCAAGGAATAAAATCAACATATCTGAAAAACTAATTCCTTTATCATCACAAGGTGTTCTTTTTTAATATTCCCTACATTTACAAAATAGAATCAATGGATGTGGATCTGATGTCTGCATGGCTCCAGATTATTATAGTTGCTAGCAGACTTGCGTAACGAAAATTTAATCCTAAGTTAAGCTTGGATGTTGTATTGTACTATTTTCATGAATACCAGTGCTAGTCTGCCTAATGAAATCTAAAGCCAAACGATTATTAAATAAAAACTTAAACATTTTAGTTCAAAGCTAATTATTAATTCGTTAAAAAAATTAATATTAAATTCAACAATGTTATTACAATTTAGGGAAGACATTAATTATAAATGCTGGAGGTAAAGTTAAACTAGCAAAGAGGTTAAAAGTAGGAAGGGGTAGTCCAACGGGGTCTCGATCGAGAAACGGCTTGAAAGAATTTTTGGATTGCCTCCAAAATTCGTCTGTTGCCGACGTCACCCAGATGAGATCCCATTGATTTTCAATTGGATCTCATCTCAGTGACGTCACGATGTTCGTTAGCAACGAAGTTACCAACCTTAGCCCTTAGCAACCACAGCGTATCGAGGCAACCTTTTATAGCCTAAAATTTACTAACCTTGGGGGTAGTCTAAAAATTATACTTAGAATATAATTATTGGCAAATTGATATTATCGAAGTGAAGTAGAACTCATGAATTCATTGCAATGTGGTTTAGACATGAAGCTATCTCCATTACGATAAAATTCTTATTAACTTGACCCCCTGACTCCTAGTGTCGAAAAACATGGTGGTAATAAATAAAGTCAGTACCATTGCGGAGGGGGCGGTTCGATCTGGGCTGCATTTTTAACGTGAGGCAATTTCATTTTCACCGTATTTTGGGTTCGGTACAGGACCGTTCTTAGAGCGCTCGTGGCCCCGGGTGAAATGCATGGGCGAAACTGAGTGTAGAGGCCTTCCGGTATATACATCCCTATGGTAAAATTTTAAAAGCCCTGAGTGACCACCCGGCTCCCCCCCCCCCCACCCTTAAGTACGGCCCTGGCTGTATGTTGGTATTATAACTGTCGTCCAAATTAAATGTTAGCCCAGGGCGCCAAAGCCTCTATTTACGTCACAGAACGAAATCGTATACTTGGCGCTATGAACCCATAGTGTTTGTAAACACGCAAATTTATCGTCTAAATGATTATTGGGGATCTTTCGTTGTAGACACACAACTAACTAAATATTGTCCACGCAGTTCAAAAGCTTCTTTATGAGCTCTACCTCACTTCACTTCAGTTTGGTTGGGTCAAATATTAAAGAAAAACAAAAAATTCAGTTTTAGGAAAGAACATAGCGGAACGGGTTCGAGAATGATACGAGCCCGAGAAAAAGACCAAAACGTTGTGGTCATTAAATTTGAGCCCGAGATGAGACCTTTATATTATAGCGTATTTTTGTGTGCTCGAACTGAAACTATTTTAATATAGCGTATATTTGTGAGCTCGAGATGAGACCATTAAAATACAGTAAATTACAGTGAGCCTTAGCGGAGTCCAATATAATATCATGTACTACTACGAGTCCGAGCTGAGACCATATTTTTTTAAACAGCCTTTTTATTTTTAAGAAACGGGTTTGTCCGTTTTTGCACGATTATATTTCCCTTGGCCACTGGGGAGCGCTGCGGTCCAGAGCAAGAGTAAGTACTTAATGATCGGTCCCCGAAATCGTCATTTGTTAAAACCACCAAATATTTAAAATTTGTGGAAGAACATCATATTGATATAAAATGTTTGATAATCAATAAAATATTTTTTGCAAATTAAAATTTTCTTTAGAATCAATTTTTCCTTTGAATAATCCGAAACGTCTCAAGAACTCGATACGTTTGGAATTCTAATGTTACGGGAAATCGCCGCGTTTGAATCTTAAACGTTTCAATTAAGACAAACGTTTCTTAGGACCTTTTCACTCCTTGTTACCCAAAGACAACGCCTGTTAATTGGAGCCAAACGTCTCTGAACATCCGGTTAAAGTTACACTACACTTTACTGCTTAACATATACTAGAATTAATCTTAAATTTTTAGGTCGCAGACGCTCTTTAAAAAAAGGCATCGAATTTTTCTTTAAGTGACCATTAAATAAAAGCCTTTGAAAACCCCAGGTCAACCCAATTCTCAGGGATTCTTATCAAACACTTTTATCGAACATTTCTCATTCCCTTGCCTGTGGTCGATTAAAAAAAAAACACACAATAATAACCTATCGCTATTCTTTACGTTTTATCGCATTTAAAATAAGAGGATTACAAACCACATTTGCGCAAAAGCGAATGTGAGAGAAATTCGCCATTTGCTTGGTTTTTTTCTGAAAAATAATACAAATAATAATTAGTTATAACCCAGTCGAAAAATTAAAGTGGCCTCAATGTTGCACAAAACATTTATTAACCACGAAGCCTCTGAAAGTAGTAATTTATTATTAAGAAACTTAAAATCACATCAGAGAGGAAGGAGTAATTCGGCTTAAATATTAATATTACTAAATGAAAGCTAAAATTTTACTTTAAAATTAACAAATTTTATTTAATATTTTTAATACTGTTTTTTTTTCTTGAACATATTAAATTTGCATAGGTATAGGAAAAAGAACCAAGAACATATAACTAATATATGCCGTTATTTTATGGCACTTGAACGCTTTCTAAATAATTATATTTTAATTTTAATGGTTATTATAATAAATATTATTCTTTTATAATTTTTTTAACCTCTAAAGTAAACGCCGTTTAAAAATAAAGGTAGTTAATAGATTTCGCTAAAGATTTTCAATAAAAATCAATAAAAGATGTAATTAAGATATTTTAGATTTTTCGCAAAATATTTTTAAGGTATGATTTTATATTTTCATATTTATATTAATTTGTTTAAAAATATTATCCCAAAATTTGAACACACCACTTCGAATGAAGGAATCTATCAAATATGATTTGAATGACTCAAAGATAAGTTACAATATTAAATCGCTTACAACCGAAGAGATGCAAAGTACTTCTATCGGAAATTGGGTAGGGCTAAAACAATTTCATCTGGTTTTAATTTAATCTTAAACTTAATTTATTATGTGATACTTTATTTGTATGTCTAGATATTCCAAATATGATTTGAAATATTAAGTTTCATCTGTTTTGGGTTAAAAATTTAGAGGTTAAACAAAGATTTTATAAGTATTAACAGGAACTAATAAGCCCTTTGATGACACCTCATAACCTACGCAAGAAAATGTTTAGGAAATTTCCACGTTATAATTTACAAAGATCAGTGCTAGGCCTCTGAAATATCCCGGAAATCAGTTTGTTAACGATAACAAACAGAGACAATCCCGGAAGTAAAAGGCATATTATTATCCGTTTTCCATTTTGATATTTATCCGATATTATTAATGGACATAATAGAAAATTTATAAACCAAATATTTTCTAGAGTAGGGGAACTCTAATAAACGAAATGTTATTTCGAAAAATAAATTAATAAAACCAATAACACTTATGTTGTGATTTAATTTAACAGTCTCAGAACTATATTGATTTCCTGGTTGAACCTAAATAAGCTGATCACTTGACTGCTGTATATCTCAATCCTTTCAAAAAATAATACTGTATATATTAAAATAAACTATATTATGGATTATCCATTAAGTTATTTACTTGAATATTTGCAACTTTATCGATTGGTCATATTATCTGTGTCCTGTTTCTATGTTCTTGTTAAGCCCGAATTTGTAGAATAACATAGACTAGGAAACCTTTTTAATTAACTCAAAATCAGTTCGTGACAAACTACGAAAGAATTAATTGAAACGGTTTTCAAAGATAAACACAAACTCTATTCGAGGGAGCATTGAGGTTGGTATTTTCCTAGAAAAAAACGTTCGTTTAAAGCCTAACGGAAATGGTTTTCGTTTAAGTTTACCATCGTAATTATTTTTTGTTTTTATAATCTAAGCAATTTATAATTTTTTTTATACAGTGATTTTCGTGTCTACCTTTTTAGACGCCTTAAGACTGAAAATTATTTTAGAATTTTAGTTTACTTAGGTTTGTTGAATCAATGAACGCCTTACTGCCAAGATTTGTCATCTCAAAATCCTTAATTGATTTGTCGATTAACCGTTCTTTTTCCAACTTAATGCTCTTTGGATAATTTTGGACTAATTTTGGCTAAAGTTTATTTCGAATCTAAAATCGTTCGATCTATAATATTCAATAATTTGTGAACAAACCGATTTGTTACTAGATAATTTTAATATTTTGACGAAATAAGCAAGTAACTTTTATGTACTTTATTCATTTTTGGAGAATTAGGCAATATTTTAAAGTTTTGGTTTTTTTAGTGTGTTAGTCGTTGTTGTCTAACTCAAAAACCTACAAACAAAATTGTAACGATTGCAATGAGCTATTTTACACTGAAATGTTAGGTCACCCAAAAATAGCTGTTTTTAATGTTTAATGTCCAATCTTTTGTATTAACATTTGTCAACGAAATTAACGGCCTAAAGATTTTATTTATTTCAAATTTAAAAAAATCTATGTGGTTCACCTCACTTGCGACGTGGAAAATAAATCTAACTTAGAAATATTGTTTGGATCCGGCCTTTTCCAAGGTCAGTGTTACATTTGGAATTAAAAGCAAAAGCTTATTTTATAATCATAATTATTTATTCATTGAAATAAGTCTGCTCTATTCTTGAGATAATTATTATTTTCTGAATATTTCAGTAGACCGACGCACAACACCATTCTTGAATTGTTCGCGATTTTAACCACACCGTCAAAATCATGCATAATGGTAAAATACACTTAATATGATTTAAGTTTGTTTTTAAAATACGATTTACACAGGTACGGATGGAAAAACTAACTATTACAAAAATATTTTTTTTAAATAAATATGATTTGTTTTGTTATACCACTTTTTCGGAGACTTCAGAGTAACTAATGGAAAAACCATTAAATTTTGTTTAGTTATAAAGAACTTACAGCAAAACAAACGAAAAATATTAATAAAGTGGAGTCATTGAATTACACCAATTTCACAAAGGCAATAAGATCCAGAGTTTAAAATATTATAATAACTTCTTCAAAATGAGCTCTGAATTAAGGAAATGCTACCATCTATAGCTAATCAATAAGCACTTTTTTACTAAAACATTTATGCTTTCTGGCTGGAATGTTATTTTGACAAAACTTCCAATGCGATTTGGGAATTTCTTTTTTAAATCTTTACCTGAATAATATAATACAGTCCTATCAAAAATAAACATTCCTAATTTTTAAATTTATTAAAAATTTAAAAATATTTTTAACATTTTATTTTGAATTTTAAGTCTTAATTATAAACTTAAATTGATTTTTTTAAATTGCATTTTATGTTTTTGTGGATAAATATATTTAACAAGGGCATGTTTTTTGACAACAGTGTCTCTGGTAAACTACAACGGATAATCACTGGGTGGTTCAATTCGTTCATGCATTTAGATCCAGCCTTTTTCATTGAAATATTTCAATTTCAGTTTCACAGAAATTGTATAGGCTACAGGATGTTGCGTTATCATTTAAAAGGAACGGAAGCTGCATATCATTCCTTTTAAGATAACACCACCAGCATCCTTTAATCTTGTTAATGCTCAATCTAAATCATGCAAGTATATTTATAACAATCAAAGATTTGGCGCCAAATAACAATAATCATATAATGCCATATCTTATAAGAATGTGTATTGCAATCAGCTGATACGTAAAACATTTGTTTCAAAATTATTCAATGGTAAATTCATTATTTTTTTAAACAACAGCACATATTATATCAGGTAAACTAAAAAGATAATAAAGGTAAAATCATACAGGGGAAGCTCTTCGGCTAGCAACAAGGCCAAAACGTTCTGATAATTATAGCGCCAAAACTCACTTTTCAAAGAACAATCACGAACTTTTTCCACTTTTATAATTTTTATCGGGTAACTCATAATAAAGCACTGACCATTTTTTAAAACCCATTTGGTTCAGGGAAGAATAAAATTCGTCTGTACCCGATTGTCAGATTGATTTGAGAAACATACTATGCTTTTAGTTTGGTCGGACAAACGATATTGAAGGAAGATATCATGTAATAAGTATAACATAGCTACGTCTAAAGCGTTCTTAACACTCACCACTTTCATCATCATCGAGCCACACTCCATCACGCACCACACAATGGAGACACGCAGCACTGGTACGAATTCTGCAACTGCCTTAACATCATGGAGCCCAGATGAAAGCCAGGATTTTCGCTAACAAGGGAAGGTATATTTATCCAGCGGAACAATAACGTGTGTTTTGTTCCGCTGGAAGAAACGGAGTGCCAGCTCACCAGCACCATGATCAGTAGAGGTGCTAAGGTTTTTTTCAACTTGGATTGACCATATTTCGTAAAATTGGTGAAATTGAAAAAACCCAAAATTTCCTGGGAAGGTCGTTTTATTGTCGCGTTTTCTGGACGCCCTACTGACCTTGTATCCGACCTGGAGGGAACACGTGCATGCCCAGTGTATTTCCCTAAATTCCCTTAAGCCCCTTTCTTTTCTTTCTATTGTCCATTCTCCTTTCTCTTAATTTCTGATCCCTTCCTGCGAAATCTATCTTTTTATGGTCTACTATCTTCTTGAGGAAACGAACTGATTTTCAAATATTTTTATTCCAGAGAAACGTTTCTTGGCAATAGAACCAATTTCTAGAGTTAAAGAAAATTCATAAATTCAAATATGTGCCCCTCTCGGAAATTCAGGGGGACTAAAGCCCACCTCAGCCCACTCTTAGCACCGCTATTGACCATGATGCCGTGGAGGGTCTCAACAACGAATTCCCAAATCGATGGATAGGAACGAATGACCCGTTCCTGGGCCTCTTAGATCCCCGCACTTAACATTTCTAGATTTTTTCTAGTGGGGCTTCGATAATATTTTGGTCAATTTTCGAATAAATGGAATAAAAAGCTTTTGCTTCCTACGACCAGCTTATTTTTTCACAACCTCATTATATAGTGGAAAATAGGCGTATTTTAACCAAACCAAGTTTATTCTTGCCTTTTAGAGTGTACTCTTTCTGGGCATGGACAATTTTTTTCAAAGCGGGCTGCAAACACTAAAATATCCAGTTAGTGGTGTGCTGGTGAGGTGTGTACTGAACGCCTGTAGTAGCGGGCTTCTTACAACCGTGCCCATGGGCCATTTTCGACTTGACCCCGACATATTAGCCTACTTTTCCCCCTCTGTACGGCCTTGGCCATTTTCGTTTCCTTTATTTTAGGCTTAAAGAATTTTTTAAGTTCATTAAAGGATACTTTATTTTCTAATTTTAGTTATTTGTAAAGACTTCATTCTTCGCAGTCCATGTTGCACCGAGAGCTATAGTAAAACAACGAAAAACGAAAAATAAATTGTCTGCTAATAGTTACCTTAAATATTCGACAAATGATAAAAACCGGTTTACTATTTAAAAAAAATTACTTTGAGAGGCGACAGGTCCAGCGAAGACAGCAACATTGGCAAATTTATTTTATGGAACACCAGTTGATTCAATATTGTTAATTTAATTTATGTGTACATGATAATTTTTTAAAATTTTATGATTGAAAAAAACGGACTCTGGAGTCTTGTATCCCTTTCAAAATCTGTAATGAATGCTATTCCTATTTCCTTTACGTTTCAGGGTTCGGAAGCTGATAAAAGAATAGGGATGAAGAGTAAGATATTTGATCAGCATTTGATCGCCACCTGCTCGGTAGCCTCGGAAATCTTTTTAAACAGCCTAATTTCAAAACAAGGTGCCCTTCGGTTGAGGCGTTTTATAATCTCAAAAGTGTAACTTTATTGCTAGACATCTAATGGACGATAATATAAAGCCGCGTTCACACGTAAGGGCCAAAACATTTTAAAGCGGTTTGAGACAAGTTTCAAAACGATTTGGAAACCGATTTAGGTTCGAACGTGAGATCAACGATGCGATTTTGAAAAATTGCTTATGCGGAAATGACCAATATTGAAAAAGTCTTCTACTTCAGCGTCTGAAACTCTGAAAAGTAAACAAGTCAAAGAAATGGCTCCTATCTCAGACGTTCTGCTTATCTATCGCAATCTAATAAACAGACAAAATAGATTTAACAAAAGTTTTCGACGAAATATTATTCAGATATTTAGAGAAAGTTGTAAACGTTGGGTTATTGAGTTTACACGTAAGCAGGAAGAAAGTAGAGAGCTTTTTATTATAGTGTTGAATCTAATTTCCAGGAATGAAAAGCTAAGCCTAGATCCAGGATGCATGTTGACTTCTGAGAGGATAGAGTTTAAACAACGTACACCTAAAATGGAATCCAACAAGATTTTCATATCACTAAAAAGTCGGTTTTGAAAATTTGCGACCTAATGAGAGACCGCTTAGACGTAAAACCCATGGTGATGAGAAAGCCATTGACTGTTGAGAGGAATTTAGCTCTAACACCAGTTTAATTCCTTACCATCGGAAATTTTTTAAGTGTTGCTAGGATCCCAGCTTGTGTGGTTTTTGAAATCCTCAAAATTAATTTTTGCTACTGGAGATGATATTTTCAATGGATTGCATAATGAATTGAGTTTCCCTCAATACGACGGTGCAATAGATGGAACTCATTTGCCCATTATAGTTCCGGAAGAGTTCCTAAAAGATTATTTTGACCGAAAAGGATTGCAATTGGTTATAATGATCATAGAGGATGTAAGCTTATCAATAAATGTACAAATATTTTTTTACCGATTAATAGGTATTTGGATACATTCAGGGTGTTTCAAAAGGTGATGCAAATATTATAAGAAGTTGTAAGGGGTGAATTGAGAAGTATTCCTGTTTTATTCCACCATTTTCCTACGATGAGATAAAAAAGCGCCAGAGAGCTTCAAAGTGTGGCCTACTAGCCCGATAAAGTAGGCTACTACAAGCGCAAAAAAATAAAGGAATCCTTCAAATATGATTTGAATAACTCAAAGACAAGGTACTTTATTAAAATGCTTACAACTGAAGATAAACACAGTGGTTCTATCGAAAATTGAGTAGGGATAAAACAATTTTATATGGTTTTAATTTATTCAAAAACTCAATTTATTATGTTATACAAGTTTATTTACTTTATTTGCATGTCTAGATATTCCAAAAATGGTTTGAAATAGTACGTTTCATCTGTTTTGGGTTACAAATTTAGAGGTTAAACGAAGTTTTTATAAGTACAAACAGGAACTAATTAACCCTTTGATGACATGTTAAAACCTACGCAAGACAATGTTTAAGAAATTTCCACGTTATAGTTTACAAAGACCATTGCTAGGCCTCTCTAAAATATTCTGAAAACCAGTTTGTTTACGATTACAAATTCCGGAATTAAAAGCCATGTAATTATCTGATTTACATTTTAATATTTATCCGATATTAATAATGGACCCTTTGCCTTAGATTAATCTACATAATGTTTATTTCATATTGTATTGTTAACATGCAGCCATTGTTTTTAATATATTAATATATCTTATAATATGGATTTTCCATTCAGTTGCTTTACTTTAATATTTGCAACTTTATCGATTGGTTATATTATCTGTTTCTTGTTACTTGGGTTCTTGTTAAGCCCAAATTTTAAGAATAACATAGACCAGGAAACCTTTTTAATTAACTCAAAATCAGTTCCTGACAAACTACGTAAGAATAAATTGAACGGTTTTAAAGCTCTAGTCGAGGGAGCATTAAGGTTGGTATTTTCCTAAAAAAAAACTGTTTTACGACAATTGGTCGAAAACGATTTCGTTGTACTCTTTTGGATAAATGGTAATTTGTTGTAGATTACAAATGGTCGGGATGATTATATGGAGGTGGCGTCAATTGGGTGTACGCGTCATTTTGGGGTAAGGAAATTTGGAGTACGACAATTGATAGTTAACGAAAAATGGGTGAACGTTATTTGAGTGTTGGCACTTTTTTCTAAGATGAAATTTGAGTGGGTAAAATTTGAGAGGACGACAAATGGGAGGACGACTTTTCGGCGAACGATAATTGGATGAATAAGGCAATGGGGTTTTAGCGATAATTTTGTGTTAAGATAATTGAGAGTACGAAACAAATTGGTGGGCGATAATACGATGGACGATAATAAGGTGCATAAGACAAATGGGTTGCGAGAAACATTGGTGAATGTCAGTTAGGAGAATGCGGCAATCGGGTGGGTGACTATCAGTGGAACGGTAATTGAAGAACATAAATTTGGTTGTACAGATATGATAACGGAAAAACCCAAAACGCTGTAAAGGTCATACGCTTTCCAATGTGAGGATATACTTACTCTAATCAAGTCACCGACAGTAGTGAGTCGCTGCTACTTACATACCAAAGACTAAATAAAAAAGTTAAAAAATTGCGAAATCCTTACAAAAAATGAAAAGGAACCGGCAGTGGCGTTCCTTTTTTACAATTTATCTTTTTTTTGAAAAAATCAGTGCACGGTTGGAATAAGTGAACTTCGAAGATTAATTTTTTTATTTTTATAATCGAAGATAATATTTTTAGGGGGAAGCTCGTGTAATATATAGCACTGATATTTCCAGAGACGAGCACATGAAGATAAGTTTCGTGACCAGACAACAGTCTTGACTTTGTAATATCAGATGGCGGAGTTCGTAATTTTCAAACATGGAAAACAAAAATTATTGTTTGAGGGCTTCGGCTATATTTGCACACGAGATTCGGTAGATAAAACTTATTAGCGATGTGAAAAACGCGAAATTTGTAGAGCCAGAGCACATACAGTGATAAATCCGCAACCAGGAGCTCGTGTTGAAGTACGTTCAGAACATTCACACTTCCCGGACGCTATGAAGAAGAAAAGAAGTCCTCAGAGCGTCGAACCAAGCTAAAATTCAAGCTATGACGAAGAGAGATTCAAACCAGGTCATTGTGAATAACGCTGTCAACAGCGTCAGTTTGGTCGCCGCTCTTCGATTGCCGCACGTATCTAAAATCAAGTGAGTAATTCAAAGATAAAGACATAGAAATGCTCCCGCACAGCCAGCTGATCTCATTTTATTGAAGATTCCCGACGAATTCAAAAGAACAAGAGATGGGGTAGTGTTTTTGTTAGAATTCTAATATTTTTGACCAAAGAAAATTAACAGCTATTGGAGAATTCTTTCAACTGGTTTGCAGATGGGACATTTAAAGTTACACCGAGGCTATTCTATCAGCTCTTGACCTTTCACGCTTATGTAAGACATCAAGGAATACCATTGATCTACGCATTGTTCCCAAACAAGCGCCAATAAACAAGACTTTTAAACATTTTAAAAGGACTACGAAATTTTCAACCTACGAGCGTCTTATGCGATTTTGAACACGCCGCGATTAATGCTTTTCGCCAGTATTTTCCTTTGATTACACTGCATGGCTGTTTTTTTTACCTGTTGTAACGCTAAAATTATTAAGTATTCTTTTTTAGAAGGTCAGATGATTTTTTTTAAAACATTTCTTACAATCCTAAATTTATGGCTCTGTTTACGAATTGTCTTCCGCGAACTCATCTACCTACCGGGACGCCGGTCGTCCAGGTGACAGGCTAATGAGCTTACCCCTTCCTTTCTAACCCCCCCATTCTTATTGAAAGTCGTTCGGGGACTACTGGCCATTGTCAGCTTCATTTTTCCTTATCTATGTCGAGCCGCGGCACCGACTTTATTGGGCTTATAGTGTTCCCCCCTTCGTTAGCGTTAAACGGTGAAGACCCAGTGCTTCATATTTTCCCGTTGAGGTTTGCCTATATTGTTGTCAATATATTCCTTTTGCCATATTTTATATTTTGTTAGGGTTCGTGGAAATCCCACTACCCATTCGGCAGGGCGAAAATATAATTGGTATCGCCCTGTCAACTTATTTTCTTTTGGTATTGTTAGTTCTGCTGAACTTCGTAAATTTATGATGGCCGCCACTCTGGCGCCATCTCGCGTCATAAATATTTTTGGAACGGTGTGTGATTGGAAAACGTTCCAAGCGCGGGATTCTTGTGAACGGTGAGGATTGGTCCGAACGAAGAACGTTCAACAAGGACCACGTGACCTCCGACCTTAAAACCTGGACTTCAAAATTTTGTTGGAGAGAGAGTCAAAAAATGTCTTCGAAAACGGTAACCGTGTACTAAGGACCGCGATCGGAAAATGTATCGTGAGATCAGGGCTTCGCCGCGCTACACAAAGTTTCGACGCGCAATGTGCGACCATATATCGGACCATCTCAGCAACCAACGCTAATGCGAAACTATCGTCACTAACAGCGAGTCTTCGGATCGCCGGACAATGCCGTAAAATCGTTCTGTATATTTTTATTTTATAAATATTTATTATTTTACTCTTATCATGTGTTTATTGACCCGTACGTTTTAAGTTACCCGTTAATGGGAACTTTTGTTTATCCGTCTATGACGAAGGTAGTCTACTACCCTAATAATAGTATTCTTGTAAATTGGCAATGCTTTTATTATCTGTTTTAGTGTTATTATTAAATGTTTTATTTCCATGGCAAACCTCAACCAGTTGTAATTTCTATTTTAAGCTTACCCCTAGACACCATAACTGACCTTAATTTATCAATAATAAATCCCCTAGACAACCTTAATAATTATATCGCTCACCCCAATAAAGAAAGTGACGCGGTTCCCCGGGCCAGAGTCTTTGTTCGACGAATGTAGTGTTAAGTTATTCCAAATTTCGAATTATTATTATTGATTAGGTATAGGTAGGGATACCCTAGCGCTACACTGTCTCAAAACGTTTACCGTTGAACCAAAGCCGAAGGACACTAGAAACTCTACGCAAACGATGCAGAATTTGCTTTGAACATACAAAAGCAGCCATCTCTTTCTTTTGTACCACCCAACCAAGTTCTGGGGTATAACGACGAGCTGGTTGATACTTTCCCACCAGAGGCCAGGGTAGTAGCCAATTATTTTAAAGACAACTACCTACGAGCACGTCTTAACAGGCAAGGCCGAAGAGACCCAACATTTCCAATTGAATTGTGGAATAATTACGAGATGGTGACGAACGATCTTCCCAGGTCAAACAAGCTCAGTAGAAGAGTGGTATCGTCAGTTCAATTCTTGCGTTTCCTGTGAACATCCAAATATATGATCTCTAATCAAAAACCAGGTCAAAGAAGAGGCGTATTTATCTCGAAGTGTTGAACTGACCGGCCAAAAATTTCCACGAAGAAAAAGGATACAGTTATAAGTGACCGCATACGTAATAGTGTCTCACAATATGAAGTAACTCCTCCAATTTTGTACGTAAGGGGAAAAGCACATGATTTATCTTAAAATAGTCTTTATTGTACAATTTATTAAAATTTAGTTTTTGTGTTATGACGGTTGTGGGTGTTGAGTCTGTGCTTGTTGAGTCTGTTGTGTTTGTTTGGGCGTTTTCTCTTCAACTTCTCCTTATTAACTTTTGGAACGTACCGAGTGCTGAGTGTTAGGCAACCTCTAAATGTCCAATGGCAGGGTTTCCAGCAAATGTTCACGGTATTCGTCTAAGTATAAATTTACGATTTATTGGCGCCGGCCAGGAATCGAACCCGGGTGTGTAGTACTTTTTTTTTTTAATTTGCGTTAGTATCGGACAGAAATCGAACCAGAGCCCTCCTGCACGACAGGTGAGCGTTCTACCACAGAACCACGGATACATATAACGATTCACTGAAAATAAGAAACTCTTCCAAGGAGAGATATATTTTGACTGGCCAACTTGTATTTTTTTAATGTGTGTTCCTTCTCGTTTACATCCAGTTTTATTAGCACATAGTTCATTTGCTTTATTCCATTATACATAAGTGACGTTAGTTTTTTACTAGCTCTACATTTTTGAAGTTTAAAGAGGTTTTAAGATCTTGTATTTATACTTTTAGTATCGACACTAACAAATTGTTTAGAACAATGATAATCTTTATACAGGAATAATAAGGAAAGGTAGTTAAATAATTTATAATTATAATTATTTATTATTATAAAAAAGGAGCTTTGTTTATTGGGTGAATTATACGTTTTTGTAAAGTATATAGTCGGGTGATATTATTGGTGAACATATTGCTCCAAATACAGAAACAGTATCTTAGTTTTTAATGAAATAATGCATAATATAGGTTTTTAAGTGTTTTGTGGGAAAGAATACTTTTATTTTTTTTTGTATTACGCCGCAAGTTTTTCTAAGCGCTTTGCATAGATTGTCTGTGTGTTCATTCCAGGTTAGATTTTGGTCAAATATAATTACTAAATACTTGAGCTTATTTACTGTCGTTAATTTAAAATTATCTATATAAATATCCATTATGGGTTCTATTACCTTTCCCCGGTTACTAATAACTAAATACTCAGATTTGTTTAGGTTTAGATTTAAATTATTATACAGATTTTATTAAAAAGACGATTAGTTTCGGAAATAACAATATTTAAGCATTTGCCCCCGCATAGTAAAAGAGTGTCATCTGTGTATAAAAATAGACATTTTTATCCCCTCGGTTAAGTCATAAATATAGAGATTGAATAGTAAAGGGGAAATAACTAATCCCTGCGGCACACCGCTTTTGAGGGTTTGAGGGTTTGAGGGTCCGATAATTTAATTTTTAATTTTGGTATAACACTGTCTATTCGAAAGGTAGCTCTCTAGCCAGTCCCCCGCCTTTCCTCGAATTCTTAATTTATACAGTTTAATAATAAGACATATATGTGGTATGGAGTCAAAAGCCCTTTTTAAGGTCTAGGAAAACTCCAATACAGATACACCCTCCATCTATATGACCCATGATTTCTTCATAGGCACCAGAGATAGCATTAATGGTCCCCATTCCCACCCTGAAGCCATATTGAACATTCGAGATCATGTTGTATTTCTGCGTGTAGTTAATTAGTCTGTTGTTAAACGCTTTATCAAATAATTAAGACATAAATGGAAGTATTGAAATTGGACGATAGTTTTTACAGTCTGTTGTTTCTCCTTTTTTAAAGATAGGGACAATTTTAGTTTATCTGGGTATATACCGGTACTGAATGAAAGATTTAATAGGCATTTATATAAGCGGTAAGATTGTTTTCATGGTCCCAATGTGGAGGTCAGCGTACCCGCATCGGAATTTGTAGAAATCGGCGAAGATATGGAGAGTATTTCAGTGGCGGAGGTCGGATAGAGAGCCATGGTATGTTGATTATTTCTAAAATCATTACAATTGCTTGTCGTTTGAATAGGAACTTCTTGGGTGAAATAGTTATTGAGCTCATAGGGAGTAATAGGTATATCTGCTGAGGATGTTTTATTTCTTACTAGTAAAATGTTTACGTTTTTCATTTTTCTTTAGTAATTTTACTATTTTTAATTTTTTTGCGAAAAGTAGTTGTTTCTGGCTTTTCGAATTGCGTTGTTGGTAGTGTTTCTAAAAGTGGTCTAGTTATAGATATAAGTGGGTGTTGGATAGAGCTCTGCGTAACAGATAAATTAACTGACCAAATTTCGATTTTTCGTAAATATTTTGGTTAACTATTTATTTATGGATAAAAATAAAATCAGTGGTTAACTTTTATCCAAACGCTGAGCGTTGAATTAAGTTAAGATATTTTTTGAAGCCTATGTTTTTCTTTTAAAAGTTTTTTTAATTTAATAATAATAATAATCTGCATTAATATTTTCCAAGGTATAAAGGTTATTCCAATCAAATCTCGATATCTCAGTAGCAAAGTCTTTAAATTCGTTTTGTTTATATTTCTAAGTTGTATTTCTTTTTTTTCGCTCGATATTTAGCGTCAGGTAAGTAGGTGATGACGTGATCAGTTACCTCAATATCTTCAATTGTTTCTTCGGAATCAAAGTTTAGAAAAATATCATTATTATTATATTCCGGGTTTGTTGGAATACTGTTTGGTGAAAGTTATAACTAAGGAAAACGTCTAAGAACGAGTTAGAGCATGGTGTAGATTTTAGTAGATCAATATTAAAATCGCCCGTTACTATTATTTTTTTATTTTTGTAATTATTTATAACGTCTGTTATTAACGTTTCGCAATGGTTTAACAAATTATTGATGTTTGCTGAATGTGGTCTATAAATAACTGTTTAAAACACATCTGATTTAAGATTTTTTATGGTATATGATTCTATGTCATCTCTGTCGCCAATGTCACAAAAAGAGTCATCCCTAAATCACGTTTCCGTTAAGGCATTAATTTCTGGTGTAATATTTAGACTTAACAAATTGGCGTGTAGAGATGGAAAATTATGATGCGCACTACAAGTATTTGCGTATATAAGTCTCATGAATTGTATTTTATTGCTATTAAAGGATATACTTAATTGAGACAAGATTTTTTATTCTTTCGGTTCAACTTAATTTTTTTATTTCGTTACATATATATTTCTTATCGTCAATTTCTATAACAAAGTTGTATATGAATTTACCTCGACCATCGCTATTTTCTTCTAAGTATTGTCGTAAGAAGTATCTTGCTTTTTCTTGCGACGGAACGAAATCGGGAGATACGGATATTTTCGAGCCTGCAAGTTTGAGAATATCAATTTTTAATTGTGGATCACCTATATTAATAACGATTCTTCTTGATTGTCCCTCTTTTAAACTGCCTCCTCTTCTGTACGTTTGATATGGTTTGAAATTGCTGTTTGTTGTGTGTGAGTCCAAATAAATTCCACGTCTTTTTTGAGCAAATGTCGTAGGGGCTCGCTCAGTGTTGCGAAATTCAGGATGAATCAAGTACGATAATTTGCTAATCCAAGGAAACTGCGCAATTCAGAAATGTTACGAGGTGACGGTACAGATTGCAGGGCTTCGACCTTCTTGGGATCCGGTAAAATTCCATCAGCTCCGAAGATGTGACCAAAAAAGTAAGCTCAGATTTAGCAAATTCGCACTAGCCCTTAATCAAAGTGAAACCAGAGGACAACATTCGTTTCAGCACTTCTTCTAGCTTGATGTCATGGTCAACGACCCCACGTCCTCCTATAGTTATGTCGTTACTTGTGTTTAATGTGTTGGGAATATCATGAATAGCGTCTTCGAACGTTTTTTGAAAAATCTCAGCGGCTGAATTTATGCCAAATGCTAATCGTTTGTAACGAAATGGACCGAAAGGAGTGAGTAATATTTTTATGTCGTGAGATTCTTCATCCAGTTTGATTTGGTGACAGCCCTTGTTTAAATCTAGGGGGGGGGGGGGAAAGGCGGTCATGCCGTTCACAGGGCGTAGATTAAATCTTCCATTTTGGGTGGAATGTGAGGTTCGCGATTGATAGCGGTGTTCGGAAGGCGCATGTCTACGCATATTCTAATGCCAGAGTTTGATGTGGGATTGCCGGTACATTGAGCGTTTAAAGTTCGTTTCTTTGGAACAATGACTAATGTTGATAGCCAACTGGTTAGACCAACAGCTCGTTCGATGATATCTAGACGCTCCAGTTCTTCTATGTCACGTTTGACTAGGTCCCTGAGATGAAATGGTGTGCGTTAATGATGGATGGAAACGGATGGTATGGACGAGTCAATGTGAAGATGAACTTTCAACGTTATCAATTTACCAAGTCCTGATAGTTCGAGAGAGTGGGAAATATATTTGAAGCTTGAAGGGTCGAGGCACCCACAATGTTGTAGGCTGACTTCTCAGGGTGTAATTGAGTAATTGATTACGTTAACACACGCCCCTGTATCGATTAGTGCTTTAATGTTTGTCCCACCAATATTGGAGCCGTGAATCAATTGGTTTTGGACTGGAGATTTCAATTGCGGAAGAAGAGGGCAGCATTGATAACCGTGGTCTGAATATGGTGTGAGGGTACATCTAGTGATGTATCTATAAAATCATTGTCTGGTCGAATAAAGACGGTAGTAGAATTGCTTGAATGCCTAGTGACCATTTCGTTTTGTTTTGTTCTACAGAATTTTTCGAAGTTTCCGTATCGGCCACACCATGTTTATTGCACGTTTCTCACCCGACACTCAAAGCGACCTGGTGGACGTGGAAATTGATCCCTACAATTGAAGCAATAATGAGAATGTTTGCCATGTTGTGGTTGGGTGGTTTGGGGCCTTGGAAATTGACGAGACGGAAGGAATTGACGTGGTGACATAGGTTTAATTTGACAATGATACGGTGTTAGAGTTGTTTGTATTCCATCACCTGAGTTTGTCTGATGCACGTGACAAGTCGAGGTGGAAGAAATGGTGTTTTGAACGGCTACTACGGATATATCAGAAATTGCTATTTTATTGGCGTTGCTTTCAATTTTGGATGCTTGCTCGTCGGCTTGTTTGTTTAAAAATTCGTTCAAGGTCATGGTTGGATCTGTGAGGGCTATGCAACTAAGGTGACGAGACGTGCAAGTTTGAATAATGTGTCGAATCAGGTTCGGTGAAGCCACAGGTCTTGGACAATGAGCGCAAGCAAGTTTGATAGTCATCAATACATTCGAATTAACGTTGGCGAGCATCTCTAAATTTGAAAATTGCGTAAGTGTAGTATGACGCCGGGGTAATAAATTATCATGAGTGCCTGGACCGCAATGTCGTTTTCGTCTGGAGATGGGGCTTTGCTTGTGGTTTTGGTAAAGTGTCGTAGACGTCCTGAACTTCTTCTCCAGCATGTAAGAGAAAAAGCGATTTTTTCCTAGCAGGGACGTTGATATCAAAAGCGACAAGAAATGTACTGAAACGGCAAAGCCACTTTTCACATCAAGAAGAAATATGAACTCGATTTTCCTCGATGGAAAATGGTGGTAGACACGTTCCAGCAATAAACAGAGAGTTACGGATAAAAATGTCAAAGATGCGTAAGCCTGTTCTAAGAGTCCCAATGAGTGAAAATGTGGGTTAAAACTGACCAAGTTTATTCTTCCCTGAACCAAAGGGTTTTAAAAAAAATGATCATTGCTTTCTTATAAATAAACCGTTACCAAAATATAGAAGTGGCAAAAAATCGTGATTGTTCTTTTAGAAGTGATTTTACGATGATTCTCTAAAATAGTATCGTTAATCAGAACTATAATAATGTACAGCCACGAAACAATTTGAATTGATTCACACTATAATCTGCCAAGTTATTATAATTATCAAAATAATTTCGCCTTGTTGTTCGAAGAGCTTCCCCTGTATGATTTAACCTTTATTATATTTTTAATTTTTTCTAATATGATATGTGTTGTAGTCTCAGAAAATAATGAATATCATTGAATAAATGTCGCATGATGACTAAGGCCTAAAGTGTTTTATTGTTTATAGCCTAGCTGATTATTATTTTTATTAATATTGAAATAATGTTTTAACGTATCAACTGATTGTAATACATATTCTTATAACAGATGGAATTATATGATTATTGTTATGCGGCGCCACTAACTGCAGAACGTGGAATAGCCATTACAATTTATAAATTGGCAACTCCAGTATAATTCAGCACTTTAGGTAACCTATTTAGACAGGCAAGAAATGCTTGCGTTGCTCTCCACCAAGTAAGAAATAGTATTCTAGCTACCAGAATTCGTATTTAATATTTGACTACTTGTTCAGCTTTGTATTAAAAGCCTCTCATCAGTAATTGCCTTTCCCACTGATTGGTTTTTACATATAGATGGGACACACATTCCCGTAATTTCCCCAGAGGAATTTCAAACGGATTATTACAACAGAAAAGGGAGAAATTCTGTTGAAATACGAGCAGTATTGGATCTTCGAGGAAGGCGAGTTGCTGACTAATTTAAAAATAAAGAATTTTAAGTATTTTAGATATAAGAAAATTTGGAAACTCAATTATTTACAAATGGGTAGTCGTTGGAAATCTCTTTCCCCAGGTAGGCTTTTTTAATAAACATTTAAAAACAAGGTGTATTTTCATTTATATTTCGTAGAAATTTTTATAGTTTATGGCACAGAGATTCCACTTTTAGTGAATGGTTAACCTGCATACCCTTTGGAACCGTAGTTCATGAAAGTATTCTCTATACGACGTCCAATCTCGTTTACGCTCCTAGCTGTAAAGTCTGCTCGATGCTCTACATCGGTGATACTGAAAGACGGCTCGCCGACAGGTTCAGGGAGCATCTGAGTGACATTAGAAAGACGCCAGCAAAGAACCACGTCACCCAACATTTTAACCACGTTCACAAGATCAATGACTGTTCCATCCGCGTCATGAAAACTACCAATCTTCCCACGAAAGGCCACCGCACTGAAGAAAACCGCCTTATTTTTAATTTAGCCACAGAGTTTCCGTCGGGGTTAAACATTAAATTAGTTTTTAGCTAGGCTGGTTCGTTTTTAGGGGGTATTGTTGTGTTTTTTGCGGTCATCCCGACTTCGTGTTTTTCCCGCCCGCGTTCGACATTGCTCGGTTGTCGTCTTTTTCGAACGAGGACGGTTTTTTGGTTGTCGGGTAGGGGTTTGTTCGCAAGCATTTGATGTTTTGTTCCCTCTCATCTCATTTTTCACTCGTCGTATTTTCCCCCTTTAATTGTTCATCAAACTTATTGCGAACATTACCCTTTTATGACAGTCCTTTTAAGCTTTTGTAGTACCCCCCTTCTTGTCGCGTGTTTGTTTTCTCTTTTTGTTGTCGCGTGCTAACGTCTCGCGCCTCGCGTCTTTAAAATATTTTTTAAACATTTTCAAATTGTTAGTCTTAATAACGTTTTTCTCCTTGAAGGCCTATCGGCCGAAGTACCGCATATTTTTCCCCAATGAAGCTTAGTTTTCTCCCCCACTTCTTGGTCTATTTACTTGTTCACGTTTTTACTCAGAAATTCAAGACACCACCAGGAACGCTCAATAGCATCATGTCCCGGGTAACTCAAACCCAGCTCATTGTGCTTCAAGATGAATTACTGCCAAAGAACTGCATCGACACAAATTATGGTGGAAGGGGCCAGAATTCTTGCATTCCAATTCTCACGATTCTGAAACTCCGCCGATTATGGACTCTCCGGAATGTCGAATCGAAGAAAAAACTCCAGCCGTAATAGTAGTGGTCGGTCAATTGGACGCAACGCTCTTGACACGTTATTCTTCACTTAGCACTCTTTTACACGTGACCGCGTACGTTCTGAGATTCATTCAAACGTAAAAATGAAACCAAGGTCGCCTTATAAGTCCCCAGGTCCGGATGGGATTCTTCCCATTTTGCTGCAGGAGGGCAGCGATATTCTCTGCCCGCTGCTCTGCAGAATCTACAGGGCTTGTATTGCCTTAGGGCATATTCCAAGCTCCTGGAAGCTCTCTAGGGCCATTTTTATCCCTAAGCCCGGTAAGTCAAACTACCTGGAGGCTAAGGCATTTAGGCCAATTAGTCTTACCTCTTTTCTCCTAAAAATTTTGGAGAAACTGGTAGACTGTTATATTAGGGAAGAGGTTATTTCCAAACGCCTCTCTCTACTGCTCAGTATGCCTATCAAAAGGGCAAATCTACTGAGACCGCCTTACATGGCATTAGCAATTGCCTTGAGAGAGCAATTGAGTTTAAAGAAATCGCTCTTGCGGTTTTTCTCGACATTGAAGGGGCCTTTGACAAGGTCTCAAGTGCAGTCTTGATGAAGGCTGCCAAGAGGTTTGGTATCAATGACACAATTTGTCTCTGGATCAAATCTATGCTGACGAACCGAAGGGTGACATCCCTCCTGCTTGGCGATTCCCTGACGGTCTCCACTAGCCGTGGGTGCCCACAGGGGGGGGGGGGTTCTCTCTCCCCTGTTGTGGTGCCTCGTGGTGGATGAACTGTTGAGGAGGCTGAACAGAGGGGGGTGCCGCTGTTTTGGTTACGCCGACGATATTGCTATCATTGTCACAGGGAAATTCCCAACGACAGTTAAGGATGTTATGAGGAGAGCTCTTGCATCGGTAGAAAACTGGTGCAATGAAGTGAACCTCACGGTTAATCCCAGTAAGACGGTTCTGGTTCCCTTTACCCGTAAAAAGACAAAGGGAGCGTTTAATGGTATTTCCTTGTTCGGTACCAACCTGGAGGAAAGCACTGAGGTGAAGTACTTAGGTGTTATCCTTGACAACAAAGTAACATGGAAACCACATCTTGACTATATTATCAAGAAGGGAAAAATGTTATTTTGGAGAATTAGAAGTACGGTCAGCAAGTCCTGGGGCTTGAGTCCTAGAGTTGTTTACTGGCTTTACACAATGATCATCAGACCCATACTGTCCTATGCAGCTGTGGTCTGGTGGCCAAGGGTTACTCTCAAAACGGTGCAGTCAGAACTGCGCACTCTTCAAAGGCTAGCTTGCGTTGGCATAACAGGAGCTATGAGAACAGCCCCAACTGCTTCTCTAGAAATTCTACTGAATATACTTCCTCTTCATTTGTTTATAGAGGAAGCTGCTACTTTTGGTGCCTATAGGCTAAACCAAAATGGGTGGTGGATGGCCAATAGTTGGGAAAAGAGCCACACTACGCTTATTAGGGATATTTCCAGTCGGTTACCTGTCCTCTCAATGGGTTCTGACAACATGGCTGCTGAACTTCGTTTTAATAAGCCTTTCGGCTTGTACTTCCCTAGCCGCACGGAATGGTCAAATGTTACCCTCGGTACCAGAGGGGAAGTTGTCTGGTTCACCGATGGGTCTAAAACCCATCTAGGTGCGGGCGCAGGGATGTACTGCCTAACGACCAATTACGGCTTCTATGAAAGCCTTGGAATTTACGCAAGTGTCTTTCAGGCAGAGATTTCTGCTATCTGCTTCTGTGTTGACTTCTGTCTGAAGAAGAACTATCGCGGGAAAGTTATCCAAATTTGTTCGGATAGCCAGGCTGCTTTAAAAGCTCTAAACCAGTCTAGTGTTTCTTCTAGACTGGTTCTTAGCTGCTTGGATCACCTTTTTAATCTCGGGACGCTTAATAAGGTTCAACTTTATTGGGTCCCTGGACATGAGGGGTATCATGGGAATGAAAAGGCTGACGTCTTGGCCAGGGAGGGTGCGACGGCTGGGTTCTGTGGACCAGAACCCGCTGTCCCTATCCCCCGTGGCTTGATACGCAGCCTGGTCTCCAATTACATGACTAACCGTCAACTCGAGATTTGGCTCGAGATGCATGGCCAAAGACAGGCTAAGGAGTTTATCCCTGGCCCCTCTAGGCAAAGGGCGAAAGAACTGCTTTCGCTCTCGAAATCTAGTATAAGGTTGGTTACTGGCCTGCTTACAGGTCATTGCCAGCTTAATAGACATTTAAATCTTATTGGTATCAGTGATGACCCACTATGTAGGGCCTGCAAGGCCGAGGAGGAGACTGCCTCTCACGTTCTTTGTAGCTGCGACTTTTATGCGGCTCAAAGACTAGAGCATCTTGGGATGCATCAATTTGAAACTAACGACTTCTTTAATATGCCGGCCAAAAATATTTTAAGGTTTGTGTCGGAGATAGGACTTTTCTAAGTGACATGACAACCGGGTCTTGTTTTATCCGCTTTGAAACGCTTCATATCTCGCCGCGGAAAATGTACAGTGATTGTGGATCAAACTTCATCGGCGCTGTTCGAGAAATGAAAGCATTTTTGAACAGTACGACCAAGTTTCAAGATGGCTTTCTATGGAAGGTATAACTTGGGATTTCAACCCGCCAGCGACACCACATTTCGGTGGCCTTTGGGAAGCTGGGGAAGAATCGATCAAATATCATTTGAAACGCGACATGGGACCCACCAATTTGACCTACGAAGAAATTCAAACCTTATTGTGTCAAATTGAAGCATGCCTCAATTCTAGACCTTTGACCGCATTAAGTAGCGACCTTAACGATTTGAAAGTTTCTTGAACCAGACTTGACGTCTGAAAACGAAAACCGCCTTAATCGTTGGCAACTCGGTCAACAGTTGCTCCAACATTTTTGGAAACGTTGGCGTGGGGAATATTTATCCCGGTTACAGCATAGACCAAAATGGGCTTCCGAGAAAAAGAACCTTCAAGTTGGTGACCTCGTATTGCTTAAGGACGAAGATCTTACGCCAACCAAGTGGAAACTGGCTCGCATAGTGAAGTTTCACCCAGGAGTGGAGGAGCTAGTTCGTGTAGTTACTGTGAAAACCTCAGACAAAGAACTTCAACGTCCTGTAGTAAAAGTTTTCCCTCTGCCCTTGGATTAATTCTCAATCTAATTTAGAAATGTTATTTCAAGGCGGGCGGAATGCTCGTTCACATACTATCGGTTTTTGTGTAAGAATTTTGATTTCTACCCTACACTCTAGTCTAACGCTGTTTTGTTTTTTTATTAGTAGTTCTACGTCACCCCCGTCTAAAAGGACCTTGATTTTTTCCTTTTGGAAAAAGCTTTTTGTCTATAACGAGGAGCGAGAGTGATTTTTATAACGTTTTTAAGGAAATTTAGGAATTTGTCATGTGATGGTTGACTGACAGAAGTATTCCTAGCCCTTACTCAAAGATATTAATTCACCAAGCCGGGGGAAGATGGCGAGAAAATGCGAGTCGTGGCCTTTCGTGGCGTGAATTAAATCTGAGTGAGGGGCTTACATACGGGGAAAAGAAATAAATGAAAAATGGGGGAGATTCGAATTCAGAATGGAAACCCTAGCTGATTATTATTTTTATTAATATTGAAATAATGTTTTAACGTATCAACTGATTGTAATACATATTCTTATAACAGATGGAATTATATGATTATTGTTATGCGGCGCCACTAACTGCAGAACGTGGAATAGCCATTACAATTTATAAATTGGCAACTCCAGTATAATTCAGCACTTTAGGTAACCTATTTAGACAGGCAAGAAATGCTTGCGTTGCTCTCCACCAAGTAAGAAATAGTATTCTAGCTACCAGAATTCGTATTTAATATTTGACTACTTGTTCAGCTTTGTATTAAAAGCCTCTCATCAGTAATTGCCTTTCCCACTGATTGGTTTTTACATATAGATGGGACACACATTCCCGTAATTTCCCCAGAGGAATTTCAAACGGATTATTACAACAGAAAAGGGAGAAATTCTGTTGAAATACGAGCAGTATTGGATCTTCGAGGAAGGCGAGTTGCTGACTAATTTAAAAATAAAGAATTTTAAGTATTTTAGATATAAGAAAATTTGGAAACTCAATTATTTACAAATGGGTAGTCGTTGGAAATCTCTTTCCCCAGGTAGGCTTTTTTAATAAACATTTAAAAACAAGGTGTATTTTCATTTATATTTCGTAGAAATTTTTATAGTTTATGGCACAGAGATTCCACTTTTAGTGAATGGTTAACCTGCATACCCTTTGGAACCGTAGTTCATGAAAGTATTCTCTATACGACGTCCAATCTCGTTTACGCTCCTAGCTGTAAAGTCTGCTCGATGCTCTACATCGGTGATACTGAAAGACGGCTCGCCGACAGGTTCAGGGAGCATCTGAGTGACATTAGAAAGACGCCAGCAAAGAACCACGTCACCCAACATTTTAACCACGTTCACAAGATCAATGACTGTTCCATCCGCGTCATGAAAACTACCAATCTTCCCACGAAAGGCCACCGCACTGAAGAAAACCGCCTTATTTTTAATTTAGCCACAGAGTTTCCGTCGGGGTTAAACATTAAATTAGTTTTTAGCTAGGCTGGTTCGTTTTTAGGGGGTATTGTTGTGTTTTTTGCGGTCATCCCGACTTCGTGTTTTTCCCGCCCGCGTTCGACATTGCTCGGTTGTCGTCTTTTTCGAACGAGGACGGTTTTTTGGTTGTCGGGTAGGGGTTTGTTCGCAAGCATTTGATGTTTTGTTCCCTCTCAGAACCACGGCCGAAGTACCGCATATTTTTCCCCAATGAAGCTTAGTTTTCTCCCCCACTTCTTGGTCTATTTACTTGTTCGCGTTTTTACTCAGAAATTCAAGACACCACCAGGAACGCTCAATAGCATCATGTCCCGGGTAACTCAAACCCAGCTCATTGTGCTTCAAGATGAATTACTGCCAAAGAACTGCATCGACACAAATTATGGTGGAAGGGGCCAGAATTCTTGCATTCCAATTCTCACGATTCTGAAACTCCGCCGATTATGGACTCTCCGGAATGTCGAATCGAAGAAAAAACTCCAGCCGTAATAGTAGTGGTCGGTCAATTGGACGCAACGCTCTTGACACGTTATTCTTCACTTAGCACTCTTTTACACGTGACCGCGTACGTTCTGAGATTCATTCAAACGTAAAAATGAAACCAAGGTCGCCTTATAAGTCCCCAGGTCCGGATGGGATTCTTCCCATTTTGCTGCAGGAGGGCAGCGATATTCTCTGCCCGCTGCTCTGCAGAATCTACAGGGCTTGTATTGCCTTAGGGCATATTCCAAGCTCCTGGAAGCTCTCTAGGGCCATTTTTATCCCTAAGCCCGGTAAGTCAAACTACCTGGAGGCTAAGGCATTTAGGCCAATTAGTCTTACCTCTTTTCTCCTAAAAATTTTGGAGAAACTGGTAGACTGTTATATTAGGGAAGAGGTTATTTCCAAACGCCTCTCTCTACTGCTCAGTATGCCTATCAAAAGGGCAAATCTACTGAGACCGCCTTACATGGCATTAGCAATTGCCTTGAGAGAGCAATTGAGTTTAAAGAAATCGCTCTTGCGGTTTTTCTCGACATTGAAGGGGCCTTTGACAAGGTCTCAAGTGCAGTCTTGATGAAGGCTGCCAAGAGGTTTGGTATCAATGACACAATTTGTCTCTGGATCAAATCTATGCTGACGAACCGAAGGGTGACATCCCTCCTGCTTGGCGATTCCCTGACGGTCTCCACTAGCCGTGGGTGCCCACAGGGGGGGGGGGGGGGTTCTCTCTCCCCTGTTGTGGTGCCTCGTGGTGGATGAACTGTTGAGGAGGCTGAACAGAGGGGGGTGCCGCTGTTTTGGTTACGCCGACGATATTGCTATCATTGTCACAGGGAAATTCCCAACGACAGTTAAGGATGTTATGAGGAGAGCTCTTGCATCGGTAGAAAACTGGTGCAATGAAGTGAACCTCACGGTTAATCCCAGTAAGACGGTTCTGGTTCCCTTTACCCGTAAAAAGACAAAGGGAGCGTTTAATGGTATTTCCTTGTTCGGTACCAACCTGGAGGAAAGCACTGAGGTGAAGTACTTAGGTGTTATCCTTGACAACAAAGTAACATGGAAACCACATCTTGACTATATTATCAAGAAGGGAAAAATGTTATTTTGGAGAATTAGAAGTACGGTCAGCAAGTCCTGGGGCTTGAGTCCTAGAGTTGTTTACTGGCTTTACACAATGATCATCAGACCCATACTGTCCTATGCAGCTGTGGTCTGGTGGCCAAGGGTTACTCTCAAAACGGTGCAGTCAGAACTGCGCACTCTTCAAAGGCTAGCTTGCGTTGGCATAACAGGAGCTATGAGAACAGCCCCAACTGCTTCTCTAGAAATTCTACTGAATATACTTCCTCTTCATTTGTTTATAGAGGAAGCTGCTACTTTTGGTGCCTATAGGCTAAACCAAAATGGGTGGTGGATGGCCAATAGTTGGGAAAAGAGCCACACTACGCTTATTAGGGATATTTCCAGTCGGTTACCTGTCCTCTCAATGGGTTCTGACAACATGGCTGCTGAACTTCGTTTTAATAAGCCTTTCGGCTTGTACTTCCCTAGCCGCACGGAATGGTCAAATGTTACCCTCGGTACCAGAGGGGAAGTTGTCTGGTTCACCGATGGGTCTAAAACCCATCTAGGTGCGGGCGCAGGGATGTACTGCCTAACGACCAATTACGGCTTCTATGAAAGCCTTGGAATTTACGCAAGTGTCTTTCAGGCAGAGATTTCTGCTATCTGCTTCTGTGTTGACTTCTGTCTGAAGAAGAACTATCGCGGGAAAGTTATCCAAATTTGTTCGGATAGCCAGGCTGCTTTAAAAGCTCTAAACCAGTCTAGTGTTTCTTCTAGACTGGTTCTTAGCTGCTTGGATCACCTTTTTAATCTCGGGACGCTTAATAAGGTTCAACTTTATTGGGTCCCTGGACATGAGGGGTATCATGGGAATGAAAAGGCTGACGTCTTGGCCAGGGAGGGTGCGACGGCTGGGTTCTGTGGACCAGAACCCGCTGTCCCTATCCCCCGTGGCTTGATACGCAGCCTGGTCTCCAATTACATGACTAACCGTCAACTCGAGATTTGGCTCGAGATGCATGGCCAAAGACAGGCTAAGGAGTTTATCCCTGGCCCCTCTAGGCAAAGGGCGAAAGAACTGCTTTCGCTCTCGAAATCTAGTATAAGGTTGGTTACTGGCCTGCTTACAGGTCATTGCCAGCTTAATAGACATTTAAATCTTATTGGTATCAGTGATGACCCACTATGTAGGGCCTGCAAGGCCGAGGAGGAGACTGCCTCTCACGTTCTTTGTAGCTGCGACTTTTATGCGGCTCAAAGACTAGAGCATCTTGGGATGCATCAATTTGAAACTAACGACTTCTTTAATATGCCGGCCAAAAATATTTTAAGGTTTGTGTCGGAGATAGGACTTTTCTAAGTGACATGACAACCGGGTCTTGTTTTATCCGCTTTGAAACGCTTCATATCTCGCCGCGGAAAATGTACAGTGATTGTGGATCAAACTTCATCGGCGCTGTTCGAGAAATGAAAGCATTTTTGAACAGTACGACCAAGTTTCAAGATGGCTTTCTATGGAAGGTATAACTTGGGATTTCAACCCGCCAGCGACACCACATTTCGGTGGCCTTTGGGAAGCTGGGGAAGAATCGATCAAATATCATTTGAAACGCGACATGGGACCCACCAATTTGACCTACGAAGAAATTCAAACCTTATTGTGTCAAATTGAAGCATGCCTCAATTCTAGACCTTTGACCGCATTAAGTAGCGACCTTAACGATTTGAAAGTTTCTTGAACCAGACTTGACGTCTGAAAACGAAAACCGCCTTAATCGTTGGCAACTCGGTCAACAGTTGCTCCAACATTTTTGGAAACGTTGGCGTGGGGAATATTTATCCCGGTTACAGCATAGACCAAAATGGGCTTCCGAGAAAAAGAACCTTCAAGTTGGTGACCTCGTATTGCTTAAGGACGAAGATCTTACGCCAACCAAGTGGAAACTGGCTCGCATAGTGAAGTTTCACCCAGGAGTGGAGGAGCTAGTTCGTGTAGTTACTGTGAAAACCTCAGACAAAGAACTTCAACGTCCTGTAGTAAAAGTTTTCCCTCTGCCCTTGGATTAATTCTCAATCTAATTTAGAAATGTTATTTCAAGGCGGGCGGAATGCTCGTTCACATACTATCGGTTTTTGTGTAAGAATTTTGATTTCTACCCTACACTCTAGTCTAACGCTGTTTTGTTTTTTTATTAGTAGTTCTACGTCACCCCCGTCTAAAAGGACCTTGATTTTTTCCTTTTGGAAAAAGCTTTTTGTCTATAACGAGGAGCGAGAGTGATTTTTATAACGTTTTTAAGGAAATTTAGGAATTTGTCATGTGATGGTTGACTGACAGAAGTATTCCTAGCCCTTACTCAAAGATATTAATTCACCAAGCCGGGGGAAGATGGCGAGAAAATGCGAGTCGTGGCCTTTCGTGGCGTGAATTAAATCTGAGTGAGGGGCTTACATACGGGGAAAAGAAATAAATGAAAAATGGGGGAGATTCGAATTCAGAATGGAAACCCTTTGTCATTAATCAATCACAAAATCTTTATTTGACACTGAATTTGATAAAACACTAAATACAGAAATGAACAAAATTCGGGGAGATTGAGGGGATAATCTTAGTTTGCTTCTTGTGATGGTTAGGCCATCTCTACTATGGTTCTTTTAGCTTTTTCCAACATAAGAGGGGGGAATTAAAACAGGAAAATATACACTCTTTGACCATATATTTCTAATGAAACTATCGCTTACTATTTTCTTTGGGATCGGTTCCAGTATCCCTACTCTCAGGCATCTTGGACTCATTGGTTGGAGGGAGCAGAAACAAATATACACTTACACTAAATAATAATAAGCACTACAATTAAACTACTACAATTAGAGATTCGACAATTACACAATGGCAATGTTAACTCAAAATAAAACTAAACAAAAATGGCTACAACGAGGGTACAATGCGAAATAAAAAAATATAGTTCGAACTGTATAAATACACGAAGCGAAATGAACTCTCAACCTCGAGGGGGCTTGCTTTAAACCTTTTTCTCGAACAATAGCATGGGGTTAAACTTTACTTCTAAAACTATTTCTCTACTTTCACTGGCTACGTCGTATTTCGACCCTGGGTACACTACAATGGGGGGAGGGCGTTATGATGGAAATTCTACTCATCATTTTATTTCGGTGTCCTCCGCTACGTTGTCGTCTCTTCGTTTACGGAATTTCTCGTTTCTCGGTTTACGTAAGATGCCCGACACACGCACTTCACAGAACGGGACGTCTTTGGAGCTGCTTGTTTACACGTTTTCTTTATTCACACTTTCTCTTTATTTACTCGTCTACGGTTTGGCGGCCGGATTGCGGGTTTCTTCCTATATTATTTTACTTCACAAACTGACGTGGGCGTAGGTACTTCAGGTTTCGGTCTGAAATGTCCGGCTAGGCTAGGGAATCGGTCTCGGTCATCTGGTTTTCTTCCCTCGGTGCGTCTAGATTTTGGGTGATCAACAGGTGATTCGAGGGTGCTGAGGGCATTACGCTTCCCGGATTCATTACTGCTCGGCTTATACTCTTCCGGTCGGAATGTCCTGGATGTAGGTCATCTATGCAGTCAGTGATGGTTGTTTCGGTCATGAGGGCTGCATTGGGGATTATTTAATATCTAAGCGTGACTTCATCGCGCATTATTTTATATTAATCTCGACATGGTCTTTCTCTTGCCCGGGAAACAGAGTTCTCACGGTAATGAAGGCGGACTTCCTTCGTGGAACAAGGTGAGCTCTCTCGAGTTCTCTCAAGTTCTGTCCATTTCTGTCTTTTTGGGGCTCTGTCTCTTGGTTTTGTTCCAGGGATTTTAGGGCGGAGTTGAAAATAAAAAACGATTGGTGACCTCCCATTCTATTTGGGTCATTGGTGCACCCAAGACTCGGGTCCGGTCATGGGATGTAGGACGTTGTCTGACCCGCGAAAGATCTCTTGGGGTTGGTTCTGCGTGATTGCGGGGGTCTCAGTGTTTGTGGGTGAGAAGGTGCCAGGAAATCACGAGGTTATATCATAGAGAAAGAAGGAAGGGAAAAGATATTTAGAAAGGGGGCGACGTAAACTCGACGGTAGAGAGAAGCTCGTACACTAACGCGCATCGCCGTTGCGCATCGTCATAATATGTAAGAATTTGAAACTTTGACCCACAGTGAAAGCTTGGATTAACAATAGTAGTGCCTACCTGGATACATCACTCTAGCTTTCCGTGTGCATTTCCTAAGTGTTTGTTACGGGTTCTGCCTTGTAAAAGTTTTTGTGTTAAGGGAATTTCGGAAATTACCCGTTAACTTCGCCAAAGCGGCGCTGCTGTCGCAAAAGTCATTTACTTGTCAGGATTTTTTTCAAGTCATATATCCAGGTAGGCACTACTATTGTTAATCCAAGGTGAAAGAGACAGCTGCGGAACTTCTGCCACGTGCTTAAAGGTAGTGAGTTTTTAATTAAAATGGTTTACCACACAAAGTGCTGCTATAAAAATTGCAATAGCAACACTAGATATACTAGTCAAGAAATTCAATTTATACCATATAAAATTTTAACTTACTTTTAGTTTTACAGATTCTACCGAACTTTGGTAAGCCTTGGCCAAAAAACGCAAACGAATAGAGAAAGCTCTCTCTTGACTATGTCGTAGTTGCGCACAACGATGCGCGTTATTGTACAAGATTCTGTCGGTAACCATGGTAGCCATATGAAGCGAAGAGCCGCTTCGTGAAAAGGGGAAATACATTGAAATTCGCCTTCACCATCTCTTCCCTTCCTTATTTCTCTATGGTTATATTTATTTTGTTGTCAAGCTAAAATATCCAGGCAGACTTTTGACCTATGACCTGGCCTTGGAAAACGTGCGCTTTTTGTTAGATTCGGGTTACCTGATAGTGGGCTAAAGGCCCACTAACATTACAAAGGTTACATGGGAACGCTGTAAGTTGAGGGAATATTACTGGTTTGGTTCGGCAAGCTTCTGAGAAAATTTGGGTTGGGTCGGGTCGGAGAGAGCTTTTCACGGTAATAAAAATGAGTAAAAAGACACCAATTATCTCCGGATGCCAAGGGCTCTTCATTTTAACATTGCTGAAGGCAGAGTTTTAGTTTATAATTTATATTAAGTACCATGTTTAATTAATTCTCTTAATTTTATATTTTTTAGTGGGGGTTCATTGAGTTCTATCAGATTTTTAAACTATATTTAATTTGTATGTATGGTTCAAAAGTTATTTTAGTTTTTAATTTATCATTAATTTTAATTTATATTTAACACTGTGATTAGTTTTATTAAATAGAGCTCAACATTCTAAGATATTTGATGTAGGGGGCTTAAAGAATACTTAACAATAACTGTCAATATAGAGGGTCAAGAGTGCGAGGAAAAATGTAATGACAAAAGTAAATAAAACAAAACAAAAATGTAAGTATGCGGGGGAAAGTGAACCTGAAGGGTTACATTTTCTTTTGTCGGGACACAATGCAAAAGTTAATTGTTCAGTTTTTCTGTATGTTTTTTATAATTTTTGTAAGTAAATATCAGTTAGCTTTGTACAAAATTGTTTTCTTTCATTAACCTACGAGATTACCCACAAAGTCTTTTAAGAGTAATTTCTACTTCAAACGTTTTTTATCAGGAAATAACAAAAGAGCCGCGGTAGGGAAGATTTCTGTAGAGAAAGAGTGTTTGTGTGGAGTAACAAGGATATTTGTCCAGGGTATTTATGCATTTTTTGGGCCGATAAAGGAACTAAATATGACCAAGCTGAAAATGTCAGGATCGAAGAGGTTTATGGTCCTATATAACCTCCCAAAAATCCCGAAGCGTCCGACTATGTGGTTCACCGCCATCTTGAAAAATCTAAGCAAATTTTCCAATTTAGCTGAAATTAACAACTTAAATAGGCTATCATCGCAGAACGTAAGAGAACATCCTTAACGAAGAACAGTTCACGAAGGCGTACGGAAGAAGTACACTTAATTAACAGGAATTTGGCGAAATTAAGCCCTCGTTGACCAAAACCACTGAACAAAAATGTACAAATATACACTTAACCAAAACTTACACTAAACCTAAGAATATAAAAATGTATCGAAAAAATTTAACCCTTACTATAAAAACCTCTTAAGTCAGAATCCAACTTATCAATAAGTTGTTTTGATGGATTTGATTAGTTTTATAAAGTCAATAGAAAGTAGACAAGAGGAATAACAACTGTAAGTTTGGTAAGACTTTGAAGTGTATCGCAATGTTTTAAATCTAGTGTGGAGATAAATTATAGTTCCGGTTGCTTTTGTTCTTGTAAATGCATAATTTATGTCACTGGCACATGCGCAGTTTACAAATCAAAACGCAAAAATTATATAGTAATAGCCAGCTAGGCTAATACCCAAGGCACCACCTTAGGCCCAAGTCATCTATCGACTTATAATGCCATTAAACAGGTGGCTGGGTTACAACGCGCAGGAAAATGGTGGCAAGCCCTTCATGCCACGCGAGCCAACAGCTCCCTACACTTACTATTACCATTAATCTCAATAGGTTTTATGGAAAGAGGAAAAAGAAGCACTTGTGGGAAAACCCCATTAACCAGTGGGGTGGGAACTTGCAAACTCAGCGCAGAAGGAGTAGTTCCGAGTTTTCACCCAGTGCCACAAGTTGGGATCGAACCCGGCTTCTGTTGCTGCGAGGCGATAGCACTAACCACTCTGCCACCCCACCTTAAATTCAGTGCTTTAGCAATTTACAAAAAGAAAGAAATATTTTTTGTGTGGGTTTTTGTTTTGAAATTGCTTTATACTGTTTATAATGTTGCAATAATTTATTTAAAATATATAAAAAATTTAATTAATTTAATTGTTATTAACTTTTTAATATAAGCGTATCTTTCTTGTTCTTAACTTCTTATGTTGTGCAAATTCCAGAAACGTACACAATCATTTAATAATGTCCTTAGATATAAAAATTGTTAGTACTGAACAAATTATTTAATGTTAGTTTTATTAATTTCTGTCAAGTATTAATAGTTTTAATGTCATACTTATTGTTAATAATTTGAAATTGGCACCTCCAAAATCATCTCTTCCATTAGCAGATTTATTCCGAGGTGACTTTTACGAAGTGAGAAACCTTAGTTGTGTTTTCTAATTTTGACAAATATTAAGCTTTGTGATTAAAATGTAGTTAAAAGTAATATGTGTTTAGTTTTTTTATATTCAAAGCTTTCAAAGAACCACTCCTGACTATTTATATAAATTTCCAAAATTTTGATTTAAATGTTAATTCTGGCTTAGATTCAATGAAAATTTGAGCTAACCAAACACATTTCATGCTCAAGTATTAATTAATTATGTTGTTTTGGGTAAAGGTGGCTCTTCGATTACATATTTTCCAGTAAAACACTCAAATAAGAGTCCCACTTACATTATAATTTTTACATAAAGGTGAATCCTAGTTGTGAGTGGCGTTGAAAAATCACCAAGCTCCATTTTATCATGTAGAATAAGTGATTTATTTTAAATTTAAAGTGGTATATTTTTACATTAGGCGATATTGTTTCACATAAAGTGATATTGTTTCACATTAAGCGGTATATATTTAAACATTAAAAGTTTATTTTATTTTAAAACGATTTATTTAAATAAAAAGTTATTTGTTTAACGTAATAGTAATTGATTCGTTTCCAACTGGAATTTAAAATTCTTCAGTCAGATGCCGAATATTTCATTAATTTTTATTTTATCAACCTACTCAACTGTTATCTTTCAATTAGGAATTTACCATGTCCACAATAAAAGCAATGAAACGTTAAAATTTCTTATTATTCATTGTGAAATTTCCTTACATTGCTCTTGGGTTAAAATAAATTGTGCAAATTTGGTTCGTAGTGTGCAGACGTTATAGGCAATATTATAATCAATCAGCGTTGATTTGGACAAACTAGAGCCAACTTGAACGTACATATAAAGACATTGAACGACACCAATCTGGTTTAGTCAAAATCGTAAACATTTCTGATACTTGTGGTCAATTTATTTTAACATTGTTTATTCCTTTCAAATTAAGTTTCAATTTTCAAATAAATCATTTGATAAACGAACACAGACTTTCCTATTTGATTTGAAATGAAAAGTATTGATATTTTAATTTAACGAGAAAATGAAACTTCACATTTCATATAACATTTGTTTTTGGATTATTCCAAATATCATTAAAATATAGAAGTCGTCATTTTTGAAAATACTATGGGACAAACAGCTTTGCTTTTAAGTCTTAAACATAATTATCATCTCCTGGTGCATGTTCTTACTGTCGCGTTCTTACAACATTATCGTCAGAGCCGTCTAGAATATTTCCTGGGGAATGGGAATTTCGTAATCTTATGATATTTCGGGTATTTGCCCTTCTTGTTGGAGTTTTAACAGTAAAGCATTTTTATTCACGATTTATTTAAATAAAAAGCAAGATCATTCTACAAAACAATAATTTTTTTTAAAATCTCGATAGTTTTTAAACAAGATACCATCTAAATATTTCCACTAAAACGGCTTTTTGGGACCAATTAAATTCCATAGAAGTTTTTATTATGTCTAAACTGTACATGTTAACATCTCTGAATCGTTGAAACTTCTCTATTGTTTTCAATCAGTGCCCTTTATTAAAGTTTAGTAAAAGAGCAAATTAGGATGGGTAATAACTTTGCTACACAATGTCTTTTAACAATTTGTGAAAAGGTCAGTTCATATCGAAACCAATTTGTGTATAGGCTCTTTTATTATCGTAGATTAAAAATACTAGAACTTTATTAATACGCTTTTCCATTTAAGCTGTATTAGGAATATAAATCTGACAAATATCAGTACCACTGATTGCAAGCCATTCAGCATACGGTTTGTAAAACTATTAAAATTATTAAAACGAAGAAGGATAATAGTAGTCCAATTATCAGAATGACAACAGCGAATAAAATATTTTCCATGTTGAGGACCTTGATCGAATGATCTTCGTCTTTTTCAAACGCGTGTGCGCAGATTGGTTCTTCCTCCATTTGCTTAAGATAGTCTTTTTCCGGTAAACCAGCTTCAACGTACCGCTCAATGCTAAAATAAGATTAATTAATAATTTTATAAAATAAATTGAAATGGTTTAATTAACAATGCATTAGTACCTACATGTATTTATACGGTTCAAGTTACGATATTAACAATGAGGTTTTGAAGTTTTACTTTTCAAAATATTGAATATGAACTATTAAAGTCAGATTTATTTTAACAAAAGATACAAAAACCCTCAGGACGAACACGACAGTGATAGAGAAAAAAACACATCGATATTTAAAAACAATAGATATGGTTATACTAGTTATTCAAAATGTTTTTAAACATCATTGTATTTATAAGAAAAAGTTTAATTTTTTTTAGGAGTATTAATTACATTACTCTTGAAATTTTAGAAAAAAAAGAAAGTGATAATTTGCCGCGTGTATTTGGTTGGTAATTGGAATTTAATAGATTGAATATTTCATCAATTTTGGACTGGCAAAAGTTTTTTTTTTTCAAAAATAAAATTTATTGGTTCTTAGACAAATATTTTATTTTTTCGTTATCGTAAGGCATGTATTTTTAAGAGTGAGTGTTTGCCAGCTAAATGAGTCTATTCTGGTACTTTTAATTTTTTTTTAAGAATTTTGAAAGTGAGCTTTGATCTAGCTAAGCTGAGGTAAAGTAGCATGGAAAATTCTTCTGCCTCGGCTAACTGCCCTTGCCACGAATACTCGGTAATAGAGGTTTGAGTCAAGAATTATGCCTTAGTCTTTTGGAGTGTCAGAGTGAGCTACTGTTTTGATGTTCATTTTTAAGTTAATATGGTTTGAAAAACATTTCAAGCCTTTTTTCAATTGCGAATAACTACTTTTCCTTTTTAGTGGCTTTATTTTATGTTTGGCAGAAATTAATCCGATTTTATGTTTCCAAAAGTAATAAGATAAAACTTTTTCAGACCCTAGGATAATTGGTACTCTGCTCCAAGAAAGGCAGGCTTTAAAAACACGTTGCAAATCTTTAAATTGTTAATATCACTTTTATTTTGAATTTCTAACTTTAAAACAATTTTTATCAGATTTATTTTGTATTTCTAAATTAGAAACCGTTTTCATCATTCGGTTACTGTATAAAACGGTTTTAAATTTAATGTAGTTTTATTAATGTGAATGCTTTTCAAAAATAATTTTTAAGTATATTGTGTGAATTGTTCTCAAAACTGATTTGAAAAATAATATTTTCCTTATTTTCAATTTCGAGATGGAAATAAGCATAATTCCTTAAATATTTAGCGGGCCTATTTAAGCAATCCATTTGCTTTAGCTGCAGTTCTCTCACTAATTGAACTTTGTTTTTCGATTGCTTTGAGTTTGAAGAAAAATTTATTAATAAGTGCATTTATTCCAATAAATACCCCCATAAATTTGTTTGTCTTTTTTAATGTTAGATTTCATTCGCGATTCCAGACAGCTAGATAAAAATATTGTAGAATTAACTGAAAATGTGTTCCTATTGGAATTAGCTGATTCTAAGCTTAACTTACATGCTGAAAAGTGCGTTTTTGAACTCCTCGTCGATTCCTCTGCGCACCATAAAGTGGTACAATTCTCCAATTACTTCTTCCTTCGAAAAGTGTATTTCATTGTTTTTTTCGTGGCAACGATTGAAATACTGAACTTCGAGCTTTGATAATTTTTCCGGCTTAATAATTACAGCAGATCCTTTCCCTATCGCTTGTTCAATTAGCCCCCACGGCATTTCCTCCACCGTGTGCAATCCGTTGCTTTGGACCATTTGTGCGTAGACTTTTCGCTGTGTTTTCAATTTACTATTCTAAACAGTGAATAATATGACCAATGTCACACGGGTATAAGAAACATTATCAACCCCTAGGTAAAAGAACTTAGCCTGTAACTTTTTCCTTCGACCACCTTTTGTTGAAAGTAGTAGAGGATTTAGCAAATATATAACTAAGTAAGATACTTAAATACGAATTTGTGTCCTAAAAAAATGTTTTATGACGCACACAGAAAAATATTATGGTAAATTTTACAGTAAGCTGCGGTCGGCATAGATGCCAGCAGAATGCTGTTAATTTCACAACCAACTCTGACTGTTTTTTTATTGTCATGCTTCCTGTTAAATTTACTGGACACTCTGCTGTTTAAAAATACAGCAAGATAAAATTATATTTACAGAGTATTGCTGTTTATTTAACCTTCATTCCAGACGTATTTAATACGGTAAATGCATGCAGTTTTTACAGTAAAATCCAATGTTTGTAAAATTCCAGTGTTTGCTGTAGTTTTAGTTATCAAACGTATTTAGTACAGAACCCAAAAACATTTTCTACGTTATTAGTACTTTGCACAGCTATTCTGACTTGAACCTGGTTTTTTAATGCTTGTTGGTTTGAATGGATAAATTACTTCAGCTTTTATATAAATTATATAGGTAGGATAGAAAAAAATCTTATTCAAAAGCTGAAGTATATTTTTTTATTGAACACCATCACTTAAAAACAACCTTGCCCAAGTCTGATAAGCTGCGTTGGGTAATTTTTCGATTCAATAATTGTAATTCTGGGAAAAAAATTGCATGCAATTAAGTTATCACATTGAAAGAAGCTTCAGTGTTTTCATAGTGAAATGTAAGGGAAGTTGGCTTTAAATATAGTGGAAAATTACCTTTGTTATTCTATGTTCACCCATTGAGTATGGTAGCAGATGAAACAAAATTAATTAGCCACTTTAATACTGTAATATATGCAAAGTTTTCACTCAGAATCAAAATTATTGAATCCAAAAAATATTTAGCTATTTTATTATTACCCTACAGAGCTAGTCAGACTTAGGGAAGCTTGTTTTAAGATAAGTTAAAAATGAATTTGGAAAAAAAATTGCTTGAGCTTTTAAATTTACGATACAGATTGGATCACATTTAATGTGATGATTCTGAGTGAAAAATTTGCATAAGTCAAAATTATTGGATTGCAGGAAACTAGTGTTTTCAGGGTGAAATTTAAGGGAAGTTGCCGTTAAATATAGTTGAAAATTATCTTTTTAAGTCTGAGTTCACCCAATTAATATGTTAGGAAGTGAAAAAAAATTCATATAGCAAGCTTTTATTAAATTTTATTTTGAAATTTTGGTATCCACCCTTTATCATATATTTAAAAGCTCAAGCATTTTTTTTCCAAATTCATTTTAACCAAATCTTAAAACAAGCTTCCCTACACATAACTGAACCAAGAAATATTTATCTACGTTATTAGTACTCTACACAACTACTCTGACTTGCACAAGGTTTTTAAAGTGATGGTTAAATTAGAATCAAAAAAATAAATTATTTCAGGTTTTATATAAATGATATAGGGTGGATCCAAAAAAAAATCTTATTTAAAATCTGAAGTAATATTTTTTAAATTGAACACCATCACTTAAAAAACAACCATGCCCAAGTCTGAATACCTGTGTTGGGTAATTCAAAGGTGGTTACATATTTTTTTCGATTCAATAATTGTAATTCTGGGGAAAAAATTGCATGTAATAAAGTTATCGCATTGAAAGAAGCTTTAGTGTTTTCATAGTGAAATGTAAGGAAAGTTGGCTTTACATATAGTGGAAAATCACCTTTGTTATTCTATGTTCACCCATTGAGAATGGTAGCAGATGAAAATAAAATTAGCCAGCCTAATTCTGTAATATATGCAAAATTTTCAATAAGAATCACAATTATTAAAGCCAAAAAATATTTCGCTATTTTATTATTACCTTACAAAGCTAGTCAGACTTAGGGAAGCTTGTTTTAAGATATGGTTAAAATTAATTTGAAAAAAAAATGCTCGAGCTTTTAAATGATACAGCGTGGATACCAAAATTTAAGAAAAGCTTGCTAAATGAAATTTTTTCACTTCCTAACATATTCAATGGGTGACCACAGACTGAAAAAGATAATTTTCAACTATATTGAAAGGCAACTTCCCTTAATTATCACCCTGAAAACACTGAAGTTTCCTTCAATCCAATAACTTTAACATATGCAAATTTTTCACTCGAATCATCACATTAACTGAACCAAGAAATTATTATCTCTGTTAATAGTACTCTACACAGCTATTCAAACTTGCAAAGTTTTTAAAGTGATGGTTAAATTAGAATAAAGAAATGATATGTAAATGATATAGGGTGGATACAAAATAAAATCTTATTTAAAAGCTGAAGTATTTTTTTTTAAATTGAACACCATCACTTAAAAACAACCTTGCCAAAGTCTGAGTACCTGTGTTGGGTAATTTTAAGATGGTTACGTATTTTTTTCTCTTCAATAATTGTGATTCTGGAAAATAAAACTGCATATAATAAAGTTATGGCAGTGAAGGAAGTTTCAATGTTTTTACAGTGAAATGTAAGGGAAGTTGCCTTTAAATATAGTTAGAAATTATCTTTGTTAGTCTATGTGTGACCATTGGGTATGGTAGCAGATGAAAAAATTTATTTAACCAATTTAACACTGTTATATAAGATTTTTTTTTAACCCAGAACCACAATTATTGGACCAAAAGATATTTAACCACTTTTTTATTTTAAAAAGTTGGCGAAGTGAAAATTTTACACCTGCTACCGTATTCAATGGGTGATTACAAACTAATGATGTTTCTTTTCAGCTGCATTTAAAGGAAACTATTTTATTTCACTACGATAACTTTAATATATTAAATTTGTTTTGCCCTAAATCACAATTATTAAATCCAACCTTTTATTACTTTACATAGTTATTCAGACTTTGGCAAAGTTGTTTTTAAGTGATGGTATCAAATTGAAAAAAAAAAGCTTAGCGTGTACAACACCAAAATTTCACTTATTTTAAAATTTAAGTTCCTGTTTGGGTGAAGTAAGGTACACAGACACACGAGATTTTCGACCAAGTGTTATATTTATTTGATACCTTGGGCGATGAGGAATATTTGGGTGCAAGAATTATGCGGCGCAAATTTATATTCGCTGAGATATTTAACTTGAAAAATTTAGATTTTTCAATGGATGTTTACTAAAAATTCCTGATTTCGAATTTTTAGATAACGTAGAACACCTGACGGTTGGACAATACTAGGTGCGTTTGGCTAGGTACTGTCCTCTCGGTCGCGTTATAGACGGCCCATCGCTTTTTTTAGTATGGGGTTGGGGTGGCGCCGCGCGCCCCCAGCGCTCGAGCGAAGCGAGTGCGCGGCACCGTCAGGCGCCAATAAGGGAAACGCTTGATATTCGACGTCGTGTGTTCTGAGGCAGTGCCATTTATTCTATGTTCCATTTATGTGGTTTTAAACGGTGTTGTCGCACGTGTTCTGCTATTTTTAAGATATTTTAATTCGTCATAAAGAGCGAATTATTAGGATGTCTTCATTAGAAGAACAAGCGGGCCCTTCAGGTTTTAAGGGAACCGTTAACTTGGCAACAGTCATGTTCAAGAGTAGGGCAAAAAATCAAGGGAAAAACCTCTTTTTGGCTTTTTTAGAAGCTGCTGCAACTTTGCATTCCCCAATGCCTTAAGCACACAAAAAGACGGGTTACTTTTTTCATTGGTTCTACTGCACTGAAAACAACTTGAATATTTCGGAAATAAAATATATATAAAATAAAAAACGTGTGTCTGTGTACCAAATTTTTGCCTTACCCTTTAAATTTACTTACCTGCCGCACAAATACCCTGGTGGTAGGCCAACGTTTTCTGCAGTTGGCCTACCACCAGTATATTTGTGTGGCAGGAAAGTAAATTTAAAGGGTGACAGGAAGAAGAAAACCTAACCCTTAGAGTATTAAATAGCAGAAAATTCACGTTTATGATTTAATTTCACCGAAATACAAGTGTTAACGAACGTTGACAGATTTTATTTTATTAATTTATTTGAAAATTTGAACTTTAAATTTTATAAATTGTATAAGTATTTTTAGTAAAAACAATCTTGGTGAGGTTTATGCACTTTTTGATGTTTTAAAAATTTTGTTCACATAACCTGATTTGATTCAATTGCTGTATCATGTTTTTCAAATAAAAAAGTTCATCAATAATTTAGTTTTATCTATTTAAATTTAAAATTGCCATTCATGTACAATTATCATGCAGTAATTAATATTTTGAATTAATTTTGGGTAGGCCTATAGCCCCAGCATAATTTTTGCGACAACAGGATAATAAGGTTCTATTGTTAAATTACCGTAAACGTAATGGGAAATTTCATGTTGGAACAACAGCAATTTTAAATTTACTGTTAATGGTACTTTATATTTATCGTGTCTAGAACAGGTTTTTACTTGCTATGGTTATAGGAAAAAATACCTGTAATTTTACAGGAATTTTCCTGGTAATTTTCTGCCAGGTAAATTCCTGTAAATTTTAACAGCAATTTTTAACAGTGTAGGGAAGAAGTACGTAGCGCCACCACACCGTTCTCGAGGAACCAGAAATAGGCGTAAGAAACAAACTACAGCTTTGGAAAATCAAACTTTTTAGGCTTTAAGGAAGTTTCTGTAACTTGTAATAGGCTTTATTATCATAAATAAAGAGCCGCTCAGCTCACTCACCGCTCGCACTCGCTAGCATAATATCCGCTTACGCTCACACATTGTCGAGCGGTAAGATAAGTCCTCCTCTCTTGCCACTCTTTTTGAGCGGTAAAATAAGCGCTTCTGTCTTTCCGCTCTTTGTGGAGCGGTAAAATAAGCGCTCCTGTCTTTCCACTCTTTTTTGAGCGGTTAAATAAGCGCTACTCTCTTTCCTCTCTTTTTTGAGCGGTAAAATAAGCGCTCCTCTCTTTCCGCACTTTTTTGAGCGGTTAAATAAGCGCTCCTCTCTTTTTGCTCTATTCTGAGCGCTGAAATTGACTCTCCTCTCATTAATGTTTCGCGCTCTTTAAAAAAAAATCCGCTCAATTTCGCTCATAATAACGAAAGCGCTCACAATGAGAAGGGCGCTACCCATCACAGCGTACGTTGATGGTTACTTTGTTCATTTTCAATAAAGCTCGATTTTTGTTCAAGATACTGCAGTTTCATTTATTTTCAACAAAACTGCATGCAATTTAGCCGAAGGGCTGGTCACTTTCTTGATTAACGACGCACCCCTCGAAAGATTAAATCCGATTTAATCGTGATTACTTTGATTAAATTCCATTGAAGCACGATTATAAAGATCAAATCATGTTTAATCAATTAATAGAATGTTTAAATCTGATTTTATTATGATTAAATGATTAAATGTGATTTAAATGATTAAATCCTGATTAAAACGATTAAATCGTGATAAGTATGTTTAAATCCTGATTAGAAATTTGAACGAGAATCAGAATGATTTTATTGGTGATTGGAATGATTATATTTGTGCGTGATTAGAACGAACTGATTAGAATAATTTAAAATGTGATTAAAATTATAATTTCGTATTTACCGCGCTCGATAAAATCTTAATTCGACCGATTCTATTGATTAAATCGTGATAAAAATGATTAAATTGCGATTAAATTATTAAATCTAATTAAAATTATTAAATCTAATTAAAATGTTTAAATCCCGATTAAAAAGATTATATCATGATTAGAATAATTAAATAACGCTCTTTTTGAGCGGTAAATAAGCGCTTCTCTCTTTTCGCTCTTTTTAAGCGCTGAAATTGGCGCTCCTCTCATTTTCATTGCGCGCTTTTAAAAAAAAACATTTTGCGCTTAATTTAACTCAAAATAACAAAAGCGCTCACAATGAGAGGAGCGGTGCCCATCACTGAATTAATGTACTCGAAACTATCTCTTAATGCATGAAATTTAACCGCTAAATACATGAAAATTAACTACTTACTACACGCCAAATACCAGCTTAATACCGTATGATTTATTGTAATTTATACTTAATAAGCGCATTGTATAGTCGGTTAGAACGCATAATTTAAAACTTAAAAATACCCGGTGAAAGTAAAGAGGGGGGCGGGGGTAAGGACGGGGATAAAATTTTGCGTAGTCAAAGATACGCCCAAGGGAGGGTTTTGACAAGGATCCATTCCCTTGTCTACGCCACTGGTTATTTGTCCACTTTTTTAAACCTCAATTACCAATCTACTAATATATTTTGCAAATATATCCGGTATGGCAGGAGCACGTGTAAATTAGGCATATATCTACGTAAGCACAACGTAATGTTTAACACTTTTCCAACGTAGTTATTTATCTACTATTTATAAGCGAAGAAACTACCTGTCGGCCAATCTAGTGATATAATCACCATATCTATACGTAGGACACACGTGTAGTGAAACACATGACTGAATAAGTGTCTTATATACTAACTTTACACGCTGTAACAACGTATATATTTTACTCAACACTGAATATAAACGATGAATACTAAATATCACGCTTATAAACACGTCCTCGTGCTACCTGGGTACTTCTGTAATAAATGTTTCAGGAATTCCAAGTAGGGAGGGAATAGTAACAGTCGCAGAGCTTGATGCACCACTGGCCATATATTCTTCCATATTTAATGATTAACGTATTTCTAATAGTGGGGGAGCAAAAACAGCAGCAAAGCTTGGTTCACCACTAGTTGCGCTTGGTACTTTATCAAGTACACTTGGTACTGCGCTACTCTTAAGATATTGTTTAACACCCGCATAATCATAATTATGAAAGTCATCAGGAAAGTGGTCAGAACATACTGCTAAACTAAGGTGTGGCATCCAGATCTCCCCAGTCTCTTACGCCACTGGCTTTTAATTTGAGCATTCATTGGAAAACAGTGATACTTTATATCCTTATCATTAGTATACTGGCGAGTATTATCATAGTTAAAAACTCCACATTTATATCCACCAGGCATCTTTCACATTAAGTTTAATCTGAAACCAATGTCCCCAAAATTATCATGGTATCTAAATATTATTAAAAATAATACGATAAATATACTTACCGAAGAACTGAATATGAAACTGCTACGGTAATGTGCAAAACACGAAATTGACAATCCAATAATTTCGATTAAAACTTGTCCTAATGAATATAAAGCGAAATTTCTGCGCAAGGCTAAGCGTTGTGGACGATTTTCTTTGCATTCCAGACTCCCTATAATTTCCGAACAAGATGGGCTCTTTCATTGTCCGAGAGTTTAAAGTGTTAGCTTCGCGGTGATTGGTTGTCTGTTGCTTACCGGAGTTCGCGGCAGATACAGTTGTAAGACGTCTAAATCGCAAAGGCCGTAGTCATAAACATTCGCATCGAACATTTAAAGAATCACAATCTTCTTTGATCATGTGAGCCAAATCTGTTATTTTCATAATAGCCAGTTTCACGTTGATAACTGTGCTTTCAGTAGTATCATTTACTATTTTTTTGCCAGCAGCCGCTTTCTCAATGACTTGGGGAAGAAACCCAACACCGGCATTCCATTCTGTTGAAAAATTCCTAAGCTTTACATCGCTTTCATCTTCAATCGGTTGAGAATGTTCGTAATCGTAGATGGAGCCTCTACTTGTTCTTTCTTGGTTAAGAGTATCGAGATTAATGAAGTTGACACTGAAATGGAGTCAATAACTTCACACTTATCTGATATGGTTATTTTAATTGTAAGTTTATTTATAGCAGCTGGTTCAGTTGATAATACTTCTAATTTTGTCTCTGCACAATCTCTTTCCGAAACACTACTACTGTATGAACTTGTAATATTGGTTTCATCCTGTGCCAAATAATCAGATCTACTTAAATACTCTACTGTCTGTTCGGTTAAACTGCTATTCAATTCAATTGGACTAGGCGATATGCATTGATCAGTTTTAAATCGTTTTGCAGCGTCAAAGTGATTTGCAGGGGCCCAAACTCTCTTGACTTGAGATTTTTAAAATAATTGTTAATGACTGCTGTGCACGTTAAGCATTATACTTTATATAGATAACTACTTCGTGTTTTGGTATTGTCTTGTTTGTAGACCGATCTCATTATGTACACACTACGAAGCTTTAGAAATTTAGGCTTGTGAAAATTCTAACTATCCAAAGACGATCACTGTGCACACAGCTTACATTAAGTATAAAAGGTAGAAATCTATAAAATAAACGTATTTAACACAGAAATTTCACTGAACAACAATCGAGACACAATCACACATTACCTCTGCGGCTCTGTCTTTGAATTTTATTAAGTGTTGTAGAAAAACTTACAATGTACAGAGAGTTAGACTTGCTTGTAAGACTAAACTAAAGTTATGAACGACTGAAAAATTCAGGTCATATGCATAACGAGAAGCGACCACGTAGAAATGATGGAAATCTTGTATGTCTAATCAGCTACCCGATTCAATTCGTCACACGAAAGCCTGAGCCCAATAAACAAATCGTTTTAAACTGATTTCAGTCATCGTGAGAACTATATAGGTTACCAAGTGACCATTTCCAAACCAATTTCTGCGCACTGGTTTTGACGCAGAGGCTTAGTAGATTATAGGGTCCCTCCAACCGATGTGTTAAGTTTATCTTGTATATTGAATCAAAATAAGGCAGAAATTTTAAATAGCCTTACACTTAAACTTAATAAAAGCACTACAAAACCTCGGTACGCAAAATGAGATGAACAGTGCCCAACAATGCGTCAAAACTAAAAACGCAAAAATGCGCTATTAAGGTGTAATTAGTTGTTTAAGATAGGCTATTTTTTATAATAAATAATCTCGGATCTTTTAAAACGCAAACAAGCCGATATGTAGAAATGTTGAAGCTTCTTTAGGCTTCGTCGGAAGGGAGTGGTGTACAAAAATATGCTTCTAAATCACAATTCCAGTAATAATCCCATAATTAATCGTAAGTAGATCCATCTTTGTGTCGGTATATGCACTTTTTCTCTTTATAGCTGAAATATTTTTTTTCAAAATATAGTTTTTTTCCAACAATATTATTTTAAATTTTTTGCTTCCAAAATTACAATTATAATTTAAATGAAAAAAAATTTATAGTAAAAATAATCAATTTTTTCTCCACGAAAAATATGGCACGCCATCCCGGTCAATATTAAAAAGAAAAAAAAAACGGAGTTTTTCGTTGAAACAAATATACTGTTTTTAACCACGGTATTTCTAGAAAGTTTTTAATTTGACGGAATTTATACATAGTCGAATTTTATTAGTAATATATAGGTCACATGTACATTCCACTTTAGATTACTGTCTATTATTACCCCCAGATATTTTAGTTTATTTACTCTTTCTAACTTTAAACATTTTGCAGTGCAGTTTCTACAATTATTATTTTCGTGAATTTTAAATTCATGTAACAAATCTATAGTCGTTCTCGAGGAGAAACAAATGTAATTAGTTTTATTTATGTTGAATGTTAATAAATTTTCCTTAAGTTTCATATAAACTATATTTAGAGCCCTTTGTGTCCGCAGTATCATCCGCAAACGATACGAGTTTCTCATCAATTTCGATGTTACATAAATTATTTATGTATATTAAAAACAATATCGGGCCAATCATTGTACCTTGAGGTATACCAAATTTCATTAATAGTGAGTTACTTATGGTATTATTTATTTTAACTATTGTATATCTCTCGAGTAAATAACTTCTAAACCAATCTAATACAATTCCACGTATACCAGATTTTTCTAATTTCTGTATTAATATAGGGTGGGAGACAGTATCGAATGTCTTTTTTAAGTCCAAAAACACGCCAATAGATTTTACATTTTGATCAATAGTTTTATATAGCATTTCTGTTAGCTCAAAAATAGACCTTTTCTAAAACCGTATTGATTTTTCGATAAATATTTTGAGCTCTCCAGGAAGTTAATTAACTGATTTTTTATAACTTTTTCAATATTTTAGAAATGTTACTAAGAAGGGCAATTATATAATAATTTTTTAATGCAACGTTAAATGGTTCTTTTTTAATACGCCTAGCTAATGCATCTCTTTTCCTTATCGATACAATTATTGAATTTGTTATCCAAGGTTTTATTTTTTTTATGAGAGAAAGAAATATGACGTTAGATTAATATGTTTTTTTAATACATCAACAAATAGTTTCGAGGCTTCATTAGGGTCGTTTTCTTCAAAAACTGAGTTCCACGTTTCTTTTCCGATATTTTTGGTTAAAATTTCATAATCAATTTCGATAACTTCTTTTGAATTATTCACTAATATAAATTGGGTAGTCGTCTGTAATATAATTATATGAGTAGTGGATAACACTTCATTTTTTTACGTTTTGCTTAATGAAAAGGTGGTCAATACTCGTTTTAGTAGTGGAAGTTACTCGAGTAGCGTTATTTATACATGGAAAAAAGCCGTTTTCGTGTAGTACGTTTAGGTACTCAGTAACTATTTTCTCGCGTGGCAATAAAAGATCTATATTTATATCTCCAGCCCAAATTACATTTTCAATATTCGTATAATAAGACAATTTGGAATTCATATCACTAATAAATTCTAGAGCACTGTTACTCGGTAACATCCTATAATCCTGTAAATTGTATTATTAGGTAATTTGACGTCGATACTTTTCATAGTTGCTTCGGCTATCGTAAATACATTCTCAACTAAACTTAAATCATTTATTACGGAAATAACTATGCCACCGTTTCGGTTTCAACACATTTTTGTAAAACAGTAATTATAACCATTTATTTTGAACTCATTATTTTCCATAATTTGAAAAGTTTCAGTTAGTATAAGCACAAAATTGGTCAAAGTTTTTTCTCAAACTTCGTATATTTAAGTGGAGAACATTTAAATCATGCGAGGTTAACGAATTTAACGGGGATTCTCCGCTCAACACCTGTTCTAAATAAATCAACCATGGAGATAAACGCGGAGAGAGAGATAGTTCGTGGTAATCAGAGGAGCGCTAACGCCGTGGAGAGAGATATAGTTCGCGGTAATCAGAGGAGCTCTAACGGCGTAGAGAGAGAGATCAGTAATCAGATTCCTTTGTGTCCGACCTGTACTGAACTAACCACATCGCGTTTTATACAAACTAGTTTCGCTTTGTTTTTGTTGTGGAATAATGACTTATAAAGAAAACAAGGACTATGAACTGATTAAACATATAAATAAAGAATTGAAAAAAATTAATCGTCAACTTGAAATGGATTTGATTGCACAAAGAATGAGATATTTTCAAAAAGAGCATAATTCTCACGAAATGCATTTGGAACGACCCCCAAAAACTGGATTCTTAAAGGCGATAGACGAGTTAGTGGTTTTTATTGATAGCGTGTTAAATGTTATTAACGATAGTTCCTTTGTGTCAACAACAAATGTTGTAAAATAAAGTTTAAATTTAAATCAGAGTTTTTTATTTTAAACATAGAAGGATGTAAGATAATCCGTTTTGTTTGTTATTATACCAATGTAATTACTTATTACGTTTATTTAAATTTCATGAGCGCGAACCGACCTTGTTTAATTTATGTAAATATTTCGTATAGTGGCAATGTATTCAATATAAATTTGAAAGCTTTCCCTTGCCTCGTTATTAAAAGTTACGTGACGGTAATATATGATACATGTGTCATAATAATCAAGTTCAAGTCATCTAGGTACGTAACGATATAAAAATCCGTTAGGAACAACTTGTTTAAAAAGCGTTAAAAAATTAACGTAAATATGGTAAATTTCCTAAAAAAAATAAAGATGGCCACCCTACAGAACCCGTTTGAATATGCGACATGAAAGATGGCGGCCAAATCACGTGAATTTTACAAATTACTAAGAGTTCATATAATAACCGTTAAAAGAGAGTTACAAACTTATGTTAACCCTTTGTCTAAATTCCCGCCAAAAAATGTTTTTATTATATAGCTACAAGGTCACACATTCCCCGAGTCTCTAACAGCGAGCGGGGTAACCTAGCAACGGCGCATTCCTCGATAAACACCTGCTCGTAATCAATCAAACCTGTCACCACTTTAACAATGCCCGAGTATAGCGAGCCTGGGAATTCCTTTAAAGGAGTACTGACCCCTTTTCGCGCCAAAACGCCAACCAATCAGCGCCATTTTGAATAATTTCGAGTCAGCCAATTAGCGCGCAGTACACGCGCCGCGCCAGCCAATCAGCGAGCGCCACCTGGCGGAGGTCAATGACCTTCGGTGACTCACCCCGAGGGGGGAAGGAAATGCCGACCCCCCGCGCCACCTGCCGGAAGGGGGAAGGAAGCGGGGACTTCCGGTGCCGACCCCCACGTGTACCTCTACATGTAAAACCCTCAAAGATCCTGGTACATCCTACTGGCGCTGCTGTAGTCGAAATGAGTACATTAGCGAATTAAATCTTATTTACATTAGAGCCCGCCAAATTAACTAGCATCTGTGACCTCAGTGATGCTATAAATTAAGTCACGCGCACTTTAAAAACATAATTAATTTCTAAAGAAGGTGCTATAAGGAGATGCACCGGGAAAATAGGAGACAGTGCAGGTAGACTTTAAGGGTTTAAAATCCTTAAACCTTTGAATATCCGTAAGTGCTTACCTCATTCCTATCATAAGGTTCCCTTAAAAGTTTTCGTTAAAATGTTTCTTAAATTATGTTATAGTTTAAGGTATCCCTTAAAAATACCTCAATTTTTAAAATATCTAAATGAAATTTTTTGTTTGAAGAAGTTTCCGAACGTTTTAAGAATATTTTTATTATGACAGTCAACAACGTTAAATTAATTTTATTTTAGTATGGTTTACTTTTATTGTTGGCATTTAGATTAAAGTAACCATTTGGAAATTGTGCCAGTATTGATTGACAGGTGCTTATAAATGAGAATTATAAACTTAAACTTTTAAGCTGTCCCACTAGGTTTCTTCCTGCCCTTGGCTTCACTAAATTTCCACATGGAAATGTTCGGTGAAGACCTAAATAGCACTTCCTTATCGGGCAGAGATATTCTACGTGATTCACCAAATAAAAATCATTGGTAAACTTTGCCTATTTGTTTAATAAAGAATTAAGATAGTCTTACCTCGAAATAATAATGCGCAATTGCATCTTTGTATGTTAATACCCATAAATCTGGTTTGAGCAACAGGTCCTTCAAATTGTCGTAATATTCCAGTTTCTTGGGTAAAGTAATAAATGACCAGAGTCCGCTGAGGAAACCAGTTGAAATCACAAAAAACGACAATATCCAAATGGCCCAATAAGCAAAACGGCGGTACCACGCTACGGCATTTAGATCATAGCCTAAAAATTAAGACAATACAGTGGTCCATGGAATGTTTTAAGGTGGTGAAATAGGCTTTTAGATTTTTATTAAAACTGTCTCGTGGTGCTTGCTTTCTCCAAAGACTGATCATGGAAACTTGGGTAAACCTCACACTCATAGTAAAACTAAGGACTATAACGCGTAGGCTTAAATATTTAAAATACATTTTTTAGTTCACGAAACCAAAATAAAATATTAAATTTAAATGCTTTTGTGAAATAACATATAATGAAGAAAAAGTGGAATTTTTGTTTTAGAATAACGAGTTGTATATTTTGCCTGTTCACCCGCCAAATCTCAACCATTTTCCTCCAGAGTGTTAATCAAATTGCTACGTTTTTTTCTAACTCGAGTCTAAAACTGCGCTCACAATAAAAGCAATGCGATAGTGTTGACTTGTGTGAAAAGGCCTAAGTCATGATTAGCATAGTTATTTTACAAAAAATTGATTGCTTAGGCCGTCTGTGTTGCATGCTTGCAGATTGCCTTAAGCTGGAAAATCATTCTTTAAACTTGCAGACCATATTATACATATTACGAAAGAACTATAAATTCGACTAGTTTGGGGGCAAAACGAAGATTAGACTACCAAACTTGTTTCATTTCATTGATATTAATAGAGTTAACTAACATCACGTCTAGATAATTTGCCAAATATGTCCTAAATCATTTTATAATTCCTCGGCTTTCATTTCTAATGATATTTTATGTTTCCGTGGCAGAGAAAGCTAATCCCTAATTTGACATGTAAACATTACTGTTTGAATCTATAGTATATTTAACTATTACCAAATTATAATTTAACCTTGGTCATATTATATATAATCAATTTATTCTACGTTTAATTTTATCTTTTTAATAGTATGAAGTTGCCTTTATAATTCGGGAGAAAAATGTCTAATATACGCCATAACAAATATGAAAGAGGTTTCCCTCCGCCGAACGGTCCATTTGACTATCACCTTTGTAGTCTTTTTAAATATTAAATTAAGGATATTGCAATTTTGGTGATTGACGTACCTTGGTGCAAAATTACCCCTAAGACGTTGGTGAAAACCTCGGAAAAATTTATATTCGAACTCTCAAAAGTGTGTTTTACAAGGTATTCATAAAAAGACACGAACACTAATGAAAGCAAAAGAAGTGTCCAAATCTGTAAAATAAATTGGTTACTGACAAACGATTAATCTAATACAATTTTATTTGTTCCAGCGTTTAGATCTATCTTTTGTCAATGTTATGTTCAGCTCTCTGACCACTAATCAATCGTGTTTCTTCTTCGTTACTTTCGTTTCACAGAAAGAGGAGATGACTTCCGATCATATTCGTTGGTGAATTGTTTATATGACGGTTTTAATTACAGCTTAAACAGTCCCTACATGTCACCCACCTACGTATACATTTAAGTTCGGGACCCTGATTCGTAACGGGTCCTGATGCATATTGATCTTATATTTAAGGGTGAAAAACGTAAAATTATTTGGTTTAATGTAAAATCACGATCAAGAGGTCATCACGAAAGGGTTTGCTTGCACACCGAGATAAAGCCAGCTTCACACATGAGACGCTAACCGATCAGCGCGACGCGAAATTTGAAAAAAAAAATACCAATTTCCCACACGTTTCGTTCAGTTATGCGCGAACCTGGTTTTTGAGATAACGTTCAATTTATAGACCGAGAGCACTAGTCTCAAAATAAACTGTTATAGTTTTGTTTTTTTTTCTGTGGGGTTAGTATAAACTAGGCCAAAAGGATTAATTTATTAAAATGTTAGCATTTAGAGCTTGACGTTGTGGTTATTATTCATCGCAGTCTGAAAATATGGCCAACACAAATTATCAATCTCATTATTAAGCTTTTCCTGCTTAAGTAACTTGTGTTAAGAAGCATCTTATTCAGTAGGACGAGATTGAATACAATGTCTTTAAAGGAGCGAAAACTTAAATTGGGAAGATCAGTAATTTTTCTCACACTTTAACGCCTTTATGTGACTCTTATGACAGATGATTTAAAAATAACTGGATTTTAGTAATAATATATGTCATTTGTTTCTTATGTAACACTCGGGCACGTTGTTTAGTCTATAGCTAACAGATAATTTAGTGCATCGATCTTACGTGTTAATTTCATTACTCAAACGCATAAGCTTTGGTATTGTCAAGAGGGAATAAACAGCTAGAAATAAATAACGTTTTTGGTGTTACGGAACATCTATATCATTATTAAGCTAAGCTGGTATAATTAAAAATGTACTTCACTTTCAGTTTGATATGGCCAATTTAGCTTGTTACATGTAAAGAACCTTAACTTCTCGTTAATGAGTTCTAAACTATCTGCCAAACTCGTGCAGCTCCACCTTTAAGGGTAAGCTGGGGAAATTTTTGTTGAAAATACCAAATATAAAAACATCATTTATTTACTGTCAAAACTATAATATCGAAATCATTTTTTGAAAAAAGTAAAATCTTGAACTTTTTAATATAGGGAGTTATTAATGTTATACCGAAGAAACCCACCGTAATATTAGTTATCAGAACCATTTGATGAGGGGTAAAATAAACATTGGGCCAAAAATCGGATGCGACACTTTGGTGGAATCGGTCAGACGCCATAAATTTTGTGTACATACATAAACATCAAATAAACAAACAACATCTAAAGAACGGGAACGTGTAAATCTTGGCTCTCGGGACAATATCCTCCAGGATTCTGTGAAACTTCCTGTTGAGTATTCCACGTATTCGAAAGCGTGCTGATCCTGTGTTAACGGAACCAGTGCCGCGTCTGAAAGCTTAAAGAAAATAGTGAAAAAACGATTTTGTTCTAGTCATGTTTGTACGCTGAAGTTTGTTAATCTTATATTTTTTAAATATTTGATATTGTAAACGTTCATGGCTTTATCAAATAAATTTTTTAAGTACTAATAGTTTTTAACGTTTATTAAACATTATCACGATGATTAATATATTTCCGTATTTAGTATTTAAAAGTTTATCATTAAATTATTTGATTAAACAGCTGCTATAATGGACGCTTCAATAAAAGATACTTGGTTTTTACTCCTGTCTCCAAATTCATCTGGGAAGGAACTATTTCCGGTCAGTCGGTTAAACGGTTAGAATGGCTAGCCAAAAATTCATATTTAAGCCAATTGGAGACGCGTTTTTGCCCTCATGAGAATTTTGCGTCAGATAAGAAATGCGTCGGCTCAGTGGCTCACGTGTATAAGGAACATTCAACATACTAATGCTAATTTTCGATAATATATTTTAAGGTAAAATATATACTGTTACTAAAACTAAGTATAATAAGAAAATAATAATATTATTATCATCCTCTTAATTATGATATAAATAATTAAATTATACAGAATATTTTTATATTACCGGGCAATTTTAAGGCTTCTCATGGAGGCAGAGTTAATTCATTTCGTATGAAATTAACTTTCGGAAAAATATGAAAACTAATTCCTTAAGAACTAAATGTATTACTTTTGCAGTATGGTATGCAACAAGTGTTTCCTTTTAACCAGGTAACTTTTTTGGCATGTTAAGGCTTAGCAAAAAACCGATGTTATATGTTCGAGAAAGGTTTCCAGCTTTCTAATATTTCAACAAGCACTATATAAATAGTATCTTATGAGTCCTGGCTGTCGGAAATATTACTTCTTGGCAATTTCTGGGAAGATGTTTTATTTAAGCGCCTATTAGAAGACGATTAAAAAATTCAACCGGCGGAGGTGTCTTTTAATTTCACTTACATTTTTTACTAAAAAGCCAAGCATTCCCGATGCACTGTTTGGACCCGTAACTTTGCCATTGTTGAACCATTTTTCTGTCGTAGAAACGTCATTACAGAGAAGACTGTAAATAATTAAAGGTTTTTAAATAAAAAGATGCTGCTTGAATTTTCTATAACTCTAAGAGCAGTGATTTTAAATTTTTGAAATTACTTACGTTATATTTAATTTCGTCACGATTAACTGGTATACACTTAATACGATGCCACTAACGATAAAATCACCATTTACATCGGCCCAGTATTGGAACCACATTGGTATCTACAATAAAGATATTTCATTTCTTTAAATTAAAGCTTAAAGCCAACTACATTCACAATTTGTCAGCGTACTAGCATTCGGGTGAAAAAACACGGAGATGATCTAGATATCAGAGATACTGGCAATATGGAGACATGAAACTCCGCCTGAAAAGCGACCCCGGAATTAAAAAAAAATCCCTAACAGCGGATTTCGGACGCAAAAATATATCAACGCGTTTCGTCTCAGAAATTATTATCTTGGGTGTTTGTAGCAATAAAGAAATATTCCTGGAAGTAATTGTTCAGCAAAATTATGTAATAGTTCTGAATAAAAGCCAAGGGACTCCTTGTTTAAGTTTCCAAAAGAGAAAGAGCGGTGGGAAAAAACTTATTAATAGCTTTTGTTAGGCCTATCGTTAATATGTGGTTTTTCAATAAACTTACCTCTGGGAAATGGCTGATGAATATCGGAAGAACCGATATTTATTCGAAAGATGCTATACATTTACGTCATAATAAAATATGCGCCCTACATTTTGAGGATTCTTTTTTTATGAATAGTAAAACAAAAATTAGACTGACACCAATCGCTATTACAACAATATTTTCAAATGAATTTAGGCCAACAAGTAAAAATTGGGTTTTAAGTATTGTTTTTTTAAATGTTTTTTTAATGAAACTTAAATCCAAAGGGAATGATAATTTAGCTAGTTGCACAAACGTAAAGGTTTGTAGAACTTAGTAGAAAATAATATCAAGGACTGTCATAAAACTACTAATATATACATTTCATCGTACCAGTTAAGGCAGGAGCTGGTAACAGGGTCATGAGTTCAAACTAAAATTTGAAATATAATCTAGTAAACGGTTTGTAGAAATGGTGGAAGAGCCCAACAATATACTTACAAAAAGGAGCTGTGTTTCAGTTGGAGCAAGTTCCAGCTAAAATATATCTACAGAACTTGATTGTAAACAGTTTATTCGAAACAGCTCTATTAAATTTTTAACATGATTTTCTTTATCAATGGAAATTCCTTCAATCGAAATTCAAATGCAAATAAAAATATTGAAGCAGAAGATAGCAAAACATACGATAACAAAAAGGTTCAAGCCGTTGGATTTAAGACCACAAAGGAAAAATCTTATTTAAGAACTATAAGCAAACAGAAATCTTAAATAAAAAGTCTGCAATTAAAAATTAAAAACTAAATAAAAAATTGGCAAGTAACGTACACAAAGGTCAGAGGATTACCAGAATTATTTCAAGAACTATTGATCATGTGTTGATTACTTGAAAGAAATAATAATTTTTTTAGTACAACTTTCCATTTGTAGCACATTGGAAAAACATATTTTAAACCACAAGTATGACAAAGCCCAGAAGCGTCTAGTTCGCAAATTACTTAAGGTTCAACATTCACAAATACTTATCAAACATTTTAGTCGTTAACCATTTGGTTAACATATACTTGAATTAATAATATTCCAATTATTTTACCAAGAAATATTCTTGGATGAATGATCATTTATTTAACCTCGGGCCCTCATTCGAGTAACAAAGGCCTAAAATAAAATAAAAAGTTAATATATGAACTTCACTAAAATAAATCGTTAAATATAATTGAATAAAAACTTAATTTTTTTCTTAACTCAATAATTTATATTTAAAATCCTCTAAGCAATCGTATGTCTTTATTAAAGCTGCACATCTGATTCATTGGCTTTCATTGAAAACGTAAACCAACTAGTCGGCAAATAAACTCGTGAAGAAACAGCGTCAACGAAGACAAACAGGGTCGCAGAGATGTATAGGGAGTTTTATATCTCAATATTGTCAGTATATCTGAAGATATGTTCCAAAACGCCTCACAAGGTTTTAAATTTGTACTTATAGCATTAGAAGCATATAAACGCGATATGCAATAATTACCTGTATTTGAAAGGCGTAGTCACTTTATTTATTAACAAGAACACCTTGTAAATAAAAAAACGTATTTATACAGCATGTCTTCGTTTGATCGGCCTAGGCATTTTTCTCAAAAACTATACCTTCTAGAAATGCGAAATTTTCAGTATGTACTCTCTCGGTGGAGATCGTTCTTATTTGTGATTCAAATTCGTGATCAAATGCAGACACCCTGTATAAATAGCCTACTTCTTTCATTTTAATAACGCACTTTTGAAAATGGTTTTTGTGTAAATCGTTAAAGATTAGAAACCAAATGCCTAGTTAAAGGAAACGATTGGTTCGACGTTTTGGAGGCCGATTTTTACAGCCAATTACTTGGATACGGTCCAATTTAGGAAAACGTTTCTTAGGACCTTTTTCACTCCTTGTTACCTAATGAAAACGCCTGTTAATTGGTGCCAAACTTCTCTGAAACAACCTGTTTAAGTTACACTACGCTTTACTGCTTAACATACATTCAAATAGATCTTAATTTTGTTAGGTTGCAGACTTTCTTTAAAATAGATTCATCGACTTTCTTTAATATAGAGGCATCGACTTTTTCTTTAAGTTACCATTAAATATAAGCCTTTCGAAAACCCCAGGTCAACCCCATTCCTACGGATTCTTAATTAATCTTTTAATTGAACATTTCTCATTCCTTCGCCTACAGTCGATTACATCGAAACACAATAGTAGCCCATCGCTATTATTTAAATTTTATCACATTTAAAATAAGAGGATTACATACCGCAGTTGCGCAAAAGCGAATTTGAGAGAAATTTGCCATGTTCTTGGGTTTTATCTGTAACACAATGAGTTATAATCCAGTCGAAAATTTGACGTGGCGTCAATAATGAACAAAAGATATGTTAACCACGAAGCCTCTAAAAGTATCTCTGAAAGTAATTTATTATTTAGGAACTTAAAATAACAGCAGAGAGGCGTAACTATTAATGTTACTTAATTAAAGCTAAAATTTTACCTTAAAGTTAACAAAATTATTTTTTTAAAGTTATTTTTCTCTAACATATTAAATATACCTTGATATAGAAAAACAAGAGGAAAAAGTACCAAGAAAATATAACGAATACATGTCTTAATTTTATGGCACTTCAACGCTTTCTAAATAATTATATTTTAATTTTAATATTTATTTTATTAAATAGTATTGTTTTATAATTGTCATAATTTCTTAAGTAAACGCCGTTCAAAAATAAAAATATTTAATAGATTTTGCTATAGATTTTCAGCAAAAAATAAGAAATATAATTAAGGTATTTAAGATTTTTCGCAGCATTTTTTAGGTACGATTTGTTGCATATAATAGGATGTTAATAAATTAAAAATTGTATCCAACAATTTCAACATACCACTTCCAATGTAGGAATATTTCAAATAAGATTTCAATAACTCAAAGAAGATTTACAATACACCTATCTGCAATTAGAATTGTGGAAGACGTAATTACAGGGGCAGGTTCCATTTGGCAAAAAAACGTTTATGACTAATCCTGCATGTAGATGGCGCCTTAGGTTCAAACATTGTTTTGCCAGTTTTTAACGATCGTCTGCTTACTTTCTAAAAATGGCGAGGAATATTAGCGGCTTGATTTTTCCCATTGTCGGTTACGTATCTTCTTTAAAAGACTTGCCAAATATATCAAATACTGATATATCAGAATACTACAGGTTAAAGAATGATACTGAAAATCATTACAAGAAAAGTTTTAGGTTTTTCGTCGAGGAATATATTGAGAGGAATAGTTTAGTAACGTTTACAGACAGGTAAGCCTTGTTACCCTTCCTAATTTATAACTGTGTTAGAATTGAGCTAACTATAATTTCTAATTGATTACAGAAAGGATAACGTGTACTACGTTAAAGGAAAATGCTACAGAAGTCAGAGAGCCAGAGAATCACCATATACAGTTGTCGTAGCATTAAATTTACAAGAAGGGGTGGTTTTGGATAGCTACTGCGAATGTGTTGCTGGTTTGGGAGGCACTTGCAACCATCTCATGGCCTTACTGAGGTTATTAGAGTTTATAAAATCTGAAGAACGATATGAAAATCTGCCAATTGCTGATGAAAACACTCCCGTGTCCAAGACATCAACAAAACAAATGTGGAATAGGAAAAGAGGGGACAAAATTCAGCCGTTACGACTACTCGATATAAATTTTCAGTCACCTAAAGAGAACCGTGAATTGAAAGACATGAAATGTAAAATTTACGAAAGTAGGAAAGCTGCTAGAGATAATGATTCTTTAGCAGATGCTGTGGTGAAACTTGGAACTGTATTTAATTTTTTTGCAAATACATCTCAACGGAATATTGATTGGAAAGAAACCACAATTGGTTGTGCCCCAAAAGGTTCACCACTAAGTTACCATCTACAAATGGCTAATGGTACTGGAGAATTATTACACAACTTAGCCATTTATAAACCACAACTCTCAAATTCCCAACGTGGAAATGTATTGCAAGTGCATATACCAGGGCATCATTTACCTAATAAACTACTAACAAAATACTTTCCATTGGATGAGAAGGAATCCTTAGTTTTTGAGGTAATATTTTATACAGTTTTCATCCAGAATTTCAAGCAATTAATGATCTTTCAACCTTTTTTTAGGCCATACAGCTGTCATCAGAAGAGTGTATACAAATGGAAATACGAACGAGGCTACAATCAAAAAGTGCAGACTGGTTAAAAGCGAGAAAATTTCGGCTAACCTCATCAACATTTGGTCAAGTCTGTGTAAGCAAACGTAATGGATTGTGGACCAAAAAAGGGTTGAACAACTTAATTTTCCCTTCCAATATTGGTCATGTCAGAGCTGTAAAATATGGTATTAAAATGGAACCAACTGCGAGAGAGAGCTACGTCAACCACATGCGTGATTTGGGTCACAATGTGGAAGTACGGGAAACTGGCCTCATCATATCTCCAAGTCGAGTTTGGTTGGGGTCATCACCTGATGGTATTGTGTATGACCCGAAGGAGGATCCACCATTTGGTTGTATAGAAATAAAATGTGCTTACACACTTAAACACCTAAAACCGTCTGACGCCATTAAAGAAAAAAGTTCATATGTTAGTATTGTTAATGGTAACCCACAGCTAAGTCAGTCTCATAAATATTATTACCAAGTCATGGGTCAACTAGGGTTATCAGGTTTCACGTGGTGTGATTTTGTAGTCTATTTTGAAAATGGTATCATCATACAGCGTATTAAGTTTGACTCGGAACTATGGAATGGAATGTTAGAAAAAATTGACAAATTTTACTTTGAATTGATGCTTCCTAAATTAGCTCAACAGTTACTGTGATAATTGGTTTGTAACCTAAGTCAAAATAAGCTTGTTGTGATAAATACTGTTACGTACAAATTTACAAACCTAATTTTCTAATAAAGAATTATTTATCTTAAAAAAAATTTAATAGTTACAAAATTACATGTCTCCAAAATCGTCATTCTCGTTAGAAGTAAACTGGGGGAAATCTGTAAATTCGTAAGAGTCTAACTCATCATCAGTTAATTCTAATACAATTGACGAATCTTTTGCGACGAGAGGATTTTGAAAATTTGTCAAAAGTGTGGCAACTGTCCACAACTGATTTATTACAGGTGCCAACGTAATTGGGATTGGTCTATCAAAAATATGAAAATTTTTAATCCGGTTAATCCGCCTTTCAACATGTATTCGAAGTTTGGCAATTTGATGGGTCTCCATAACTTCCTCTTTAGAAAATTGATTGTTGTTTTTCAAAAATGGTGGAATATTTAACGTTACATTTAGGGGTCTTAGCAAATCTTCTAAAAGAAAACCTTTATCAGCCATTATGGAATCGTTAGGGTTAAAATCCATACTGAGAAATTCACTTTTCTTAGTTAACTCTTTGTCAGAAATATTCCCCGTGTAAAGCGCAGACACAAAAGTTACGTAACCTTCTGGGCTAATGCCAATCAAGCCTTTATAGGTATTTGTAGATTTGTAGTTCGAGTATGTCGCTGTTTGTAACACTAAGGATTTTGGAACTTGACACTTTATTTCAGTGGCGTCTATCACGCAGCGAGTACTTGGGTATTTCTCCTTAAACTCCTTGGGCATAGTAGCGTCTATTTGGTCTCTGCTTTGCCAAATATTAATTTGTCCCAGTTGGAGGTACATGAAATTAATCCACGATATACATGTGGTGCTAATTGTACTTTTCGACACACCGAACCTGTCTGCTAAATCTTTGACAAATAAACCTAAACGCAGTCGCATTAAAATAACCAAAAACTGGTCTATAACATCCAATTTCCTTGGTCTCCCAGCCGGAGATGCGTGTTCTTCCTTCGGTTCTTCCATATATTTTCCTCTCCACCAAACTATATTTTTGCCGTTTGAACCGGGATCCAGAAATTCGTAGAGTGCCATTAACTTAGAATAACTTGGAATGCGTACATTTTCTCTCGATCTTAGGTTTAACATGGGGTTTCGATCCTCCTCTGAAAAAATGTTACTACGTAAAATGCTACTTGAAGGTATCTTTAATCCTGTTGGATCAACAGTAGCTTGCTCTCTTTCAACAAAACCATCTTCATGACATTCATCATTATGAGATATCTGTGGTCTCTCTTTAAAGACGCTGGTTTTGATAGGGGATCTCGGAAATTGATTTATAAGTTGCATCTACATACAAAAAATATTGGTAGCGAGATGAAATTAAAAATAAAACCACTTATGTACAAAAATTAGTTTTAATAATAAGTAAACTACTAGTTTCAGGAAACTAGCTAGAAACGTTTTTAAAAGATACTTACATTTTCTCTTAATCCTATGCTTAAAGTGGGAATGGGATTTTTAGGAGTGGGTTTTCCATCTTCAAAGTGAGTACTACAAATCTAAATAAAGCATAAATTAATATAAAAGTATTGAATTTAAATTCAATTGAATTTACCCTGGATAGTTTCGTTGGAACATAATTTTTTCTTCCCAAGGTAGAAATCCAAGCTGATATTATGTCATTGTCTTAAGGAAAAACATGCAGGCTAAATGGTAGAAGGCATGGGCAGTCTCTTTTTAATTCATTATGAAAATCACAAAGCGTTTTATTCCACTGCGCTATTTTATTTTGATTATTTCTACACGTTTTTACCGCGCAAACTCTTCCTCCACCCATATTATCGATTTAATTGTTAAAAATTTTATCCTAAAATGTACCTATTAATTCTTAAGCCTTGGTTTAAAAATAACCGACTGACCGAACACGACACGTTGAAACGAATCGATATACGAAATCCTCGCGATTCGATACTGAATTTATCTAAAGGTTGGCTGTAAAATTAGTTGAAATAAAGAAACTTGGATGAAGTTAACAAAATGAAAAAAGAGGTTTATTTACGAAAAAAAAGAGAGGGATCTAGAAACGTTGCTATGCGCGTTACATTTTTAAAACGGTACTGATTTTGCGAGCCCGTTTTCTCGGGCACGCTTGACAAAAGGATGACCTTCTAGGAAAAACCCCCTGGCTATTTTTGGGGTCTCCAACGATACTGGTTGCCCCACTGCCCGAAACTTCGAAAGGAGGACTCCTCGTCGCAGCGGGACATCAGCAACCAAATATTTCCACAAAAATAGGCCCTCGCTCGCTAACTAAGGCTTCGCTTGAAATGACAGAAATCACAAGTATGTAAAATTCACTTTTCGCTACACACGTGTACTGTGGGAATTATCGAAACGAGGGGAAAGGTCGAGAACTTGGCCAAGATCACCGACGGAGAGAGCGGCCGCCACCTTACCCCCGTTACTTCGTATCCCCCCCACCTAAAAATCCGCCACAGAATGGGCGTTTTGGGGGAGAAAGGGGGGTTGACAAAACTCCGTTAAAGAGTCTATACCGTGAACATTTGGTGGACACCCCACCTTATGGACGTTGAGACGTTTATCGTAACCCTCAGCAATCGGTCCGTTCGAAAAGTCAATACATAGACGTTGGAGAGTAACACAAACGAAACACTAAAACCACAACACGTCACAAATGCACAATATACATCGACATTACAATCGCAACATCTCGAAAATGACTACTAAGGCACAACCGTCGCGGCAGTGAGCGTTGACGAACAATACACCAAAAACTCACAAACGCAAATATTATCCGTTAACGCTCACCGTCGCGGCAGTTTTGCCACCATTTAGAATCAAAGAAACTGCGTACGCAGTGATTATGCATTACGCTTTGCCCCGAAACTGCGAACGCGTTCGCAGGACACACACACAGACAGACACACACACAGACACGGTGATTGTATAACCCCTCCTAGGTTACATAGTACCCTCGGAGAGGTAATAATTTTCAGCCTTAAGGCGTTAAAAAAGGTAAACACGAAAACCATTGTATAAAAAAATTATAAATTGCTAAGATTATCAAACCAAAAAAACCACGACGGCCAACTTCGACGAAAACAATTTCCGTTAGGCTATAAACGTGTATTCTTGGAAATACCCCTCGACTAGAGCTTGTTTATATCTTTGATAACCGTTGCAATAAATTCTTTCTTAGTTTGTGACGAACTGATTTTTAGTTAATTACAAAGGTTTCCTGGTCTATGTTCTTCAACAAATACGAGATTAACAAGAACCTGAGAAACAGGAAACAGATAATATGACCAATCGATGTAGTTGCCAATATTAAAGTAAACCAACTAAATGAGAAATCCATATATATTATAGAATATATTAATATGTACAGTATTTATTTTTGAAAGGGTTGTAAATCAAAATAGTTCTGAGACTGATAAATTTAATCACAACATAAGTGGTATTGGTTCTCGAAAGAAGTAGATCAAGAAATATTCATATATTTTTGCAAATTAGATTTTGTCTCTAGAGAATATTTGGTTTAGATATTAAATGTTATTTCGTTGATGGTACATTTGTTCGACTTATTGCACTTCAGTGCTGCCTTTATTTAAAAACAATGGCTATTTTTTTAATATACAATATGAAATAAAAAAACGTTATGGTGCTCACATACTGATCAATTTATAAAAACTTACCAAGTTTGATTTCATTCATTTCTTCTGGGAATAATGTGCAAAATTATTTATAAAACTTTGGATTAATCTTATTATTCCAAGTTTCCAAGATAAAACTACCTATTTCGTACTAAGCTGTAAGCCTTGGTTTAAAAATAACCGACTGACCGAACACGACACGTGTACTGTGGGAATTATCGAAACGAGGGGAAAGGTCGAGAACTTGGCCAAGATCACCGACGGAGAGAGCGGCCGCCACCTTACCCCCGTTACTTCATGTCCCCCCCACCTAAAAATCCGCCACAGAATGGGCGTTTTGGGGGAGAAAGTGGGGTAGACACAATATGGCAGCGCCCAGAAACTAAAGAATGAAAGAATCTATACGTCCTATTATCAAATTGCGATCGCATCGGATGGGTTTTCAACCCGGACCCTCCTGTATGGCAGGTGAGTGCTCTACCAAAGAGCCACCGATGCTTGTTATTAAAATAGAACGAAATTTCGTGTTTCATATAAATTATTGCATCGAAGATATTCTAATGTAACGTCTTCTCTGTTGATTAAAAAGAATGCGCCGCCCAGGTTTCGAACCCGAGCACTTCGAAATGACAGGCGAATGTTCTACCACAGAACCACCGATACATAATACAATTCTTTGAAAATTATAAACTCAGCTTAGCGGAAGAGTATATTAATGGTTTTTAAAGTTAACATTTTTTACGTATGGGATTTTAAAGGTCAAATCTTGTTTTAGCGCAGTCAGCAGAGATAAGAGGGTTAAAGGGTAGACTTTAATTTTATTTACAATCTATTAATTTTTGAATGAGTTCAACTTGCATATTGTAAGATCATTTACCGTGGAAAAAATAATATTGGAAAGTTTATAAATTATTGGTTTAAATAAAAATTGGACAAATTAATATTATTTTTTGTAAATACATAAGTACATGTTTTATATTTATTACCGTTATTTAAAAAAACGGTGTCGTTTTTCTATCGAAAAAGTTGTTTCAAATTAATCGGCAAAAATATATGGCAGTTATCACACCATAATTTTTTAAAAATATTGTTTGTTTTACTTAAGATTACGACGTATTTATTTAATTTAGCTCGAGTTCCCCAAAAAATATTATTTCCCTTATTAGTACCTATATACATGTATAGTTGTGTTAATTCAAAGACGATAATTTAACGTTTTTTGCTTTAAGAGCTGGCGGTTAGTCAAGTGGCTCTCGGTGCTTTGTTGATGGTAAGGTTTTTGCTGCTTGTAAATATATTTGGTGTGGATATTTGGATATCTACGATTTCTAACTCAGTCAATAATTTCCTGGGTGTGCGAGTCATTATATGATATTGGAAATTGGACAAAATGTAGATTAATATTAATATTAATATTAAAATGGAAATCAGATTACATGGCTTTTAATTCCGGGATTTGTTATCGTAAACAAACTGGTTTTCAGAATATTTTAGAGAGGCCAAGCACTGCTCTTTGGAAACGATAACGTGGAAATTTCCTAAACATTGTCTCGCGTAGGTTTTAAGATGTCATCAAAGGGTTAATTAGTTCCTGTTTGTACGTATAAAAACTTCGTTTAACCTCTCAATACGTAACCCAAAACAAATGGAACTTACTATTTCAAACCATTATTGGAAAGTATAGACATACAAATAAAGTAAATGGACTTTTATAACATAACAAATTGAGCTTACGAATAAATTTAAACCAGATGACATTGTTTTAACCCTACTCAATTTCCGACACAGGTTGTTTGCTTCTCTTCAGTTGTAAGCAAATAAATATAGACCTATCCGCATATTACAAACACGTAAGCTGAACTATAGGGACAGTGCCATGTCGTATTAAAATTCTAACGAATGATCCTGCGTATAGATGGCAGTGTGAGGCAGATCTTTTATGATTGGTTGACTTCAAATCATCTTCTGCTTATATTTTTCTGTTTATCGGCAGAGTTGGTATTAATATTTAGCGGTTAAATTTTAATGTGCGCTTAATAAGTAAGGTATTTTTTTATATATTATACATTTTTAGGTATATTAGAAATCCACAACTTTCGGATTTTCCAATTATGTATTTCTAAATTAGCCATAAGCTTTCAAAAAACGTTAGTTACGTTTGTTTAAATCTTAAGCCTCGGTTAAACGTTTCAATCATCATGAGCCTCATTAGGTACTGTGGAGTTTTATTCTGCCCTCAGAAAGGACCAACAGATCTACATGGAAATAAAGTAAGTAGTTCAATTCAAAGACATACAACAATAAAATAATTGCCTAACAAATGTATCCTTTCTAGGTGACATACCATAGAGTGCCAGCTAACGACCCTCTACGCAAGTTGTGGATTCAAAAAATTAGAAGACGTGATTTTTTTTATAAATCAGTATCGAACATTTTTGTTTGTTCGCTCCATTTCGATGAAATCGATTTCATGAAGAATGTAGCAAGTGGAAAACGTCATCTACTAGATGGTGCAGTTCCATCCAAATTTAAATGGAAACCATTTGAAGACGAGGGCCCTACATCTAATATAAAAGAATCGGGAAAAAAATGATACAGCCAGCAAGTATGGAAATCAATAGACAGCCTATTGCTAACATTTCTTCCAGTATTGAAGCTGTTAACCAATGTGAATGCGTAAACGTTCCAGATGTGGAAATGATTCCCGTGAAAGAAACATTCAGCTCAACTCAACAGAATGCGTCACAGTTAGAGAATGAACGTTTGAAAATGTTGGTTTCTGATTTAAACTTGAAGCTGAAGATTCAAGAGAAGCGTGTCAGTGTGTTAGAACACAAACTTCAAGAAGTCGAGCGATTGTTACAAGAAGAAAGAGTCAACTGTAAGTTTTTTGAAAGCAAGATAAAGAAGGCCAAATTTGGCATGAATACTATTAAAGACAGCGATGCAGACGTTTATTTTTACACTGGCATTCCAAGTTATTCTAAGTTAATGGCACTCTACGAATTTCTGGATCCCGGTTCAAACGGCAAAAATATAGTTTGGTGGAGAGGAAAATATATGGAAGAACCGAAGGAAGAACACGCATCTCCGGCTGGGAGACCAAGGAAATTGGATGTTATAGACCAGTTTTTGGTTATTTTAATGCGACTGCGTTTAGGTTTATTTGTCAAAGATTTAGCAGACAGGTTCGGTGTGTCGAAAAGTACAATTAGCACCACATGTATATCGTGGATTAATTTCATGTACCTCCAACTGGGACAAATTAATATTTGGCAAAGCAGAGACCAAATAGACGCTACTATGCCCAAGGAGTTTAAGGAGAAATACCCAAGTACTCGCTGCGTGATAGACGCCACTGAAATAAAGTGTCAAGTTCCAAAATCCTTAGTGTTACAAACAGCGACATACTCGAACTACAAATCTACAAATACCTATAAAGGCTTGATTGGCATTAGCCCAGAAGGGTACGTAACTTTTGTGTCTGCGCTTTACACGGGGAATATTTCTGACAAAGAGTTAACTAAGAAAAGTGGATTTCTCAGTATGGATTTTAACCCTAACGATTCCATAATGGCTGATAAAGGTTTTCTTTTAGAAGATTTGCTAAGACCCCTAAATGTAACGTTAAATATTCCACCATTTTTGAAAAACAACAATCAATTTTCTAAAGAGGAAGTTATGGAGACCCATCAAATTGCCAAACTTCGAATACATGTTGAAAGGCGGATTAACCGGATTAAAAATTTTCATATTTTTGATAGACCAATCCCAATTACGTTGGCACCTGTAATAAATCAGTTGTGGACAGTTGCCACACTTTTGACAAATTTTCAAAATCCTCTCGTCGCAAAAGATTCGTCAATTGTATTGGAATTAACTGATGATGAGTTAGACTCTTACGAATTTACAGATTTCCCCCAGTTTACTTCTAACGAGAATGACGATTTTGGAGACATGTAATTTTGTAACTATTAAATTTTGTTTAAGATAAATAATTCTTTATTAGAAAATTAGGTTTGTAAATTTGTACGTAACAGTATTTATCACAACAAGCTTATTTTGACTTAGGTTACAAACCAATTATCACAGTAACTGTTGAGCTAATTTAGGAAGCATCAATTCAAAGTAAAATTTGTCAATTTTTTCTAACATTCCATTCCATAGTTCCGAGTCAAACTTAATACGCTGTATGATGATACCATTTTCAAAATAGACTACAAAATCACACCGTCTTAATGTAGCGCGAGAGATGCGTGAGAAATCAAAGTTGGCCGTGGCTCGGCCAACTTAGATCAGCTTTTTCGCAGTAATTGGCTGTGATTGTAGACATAATTCATCAAATGAAAATAATCGAAATAAAAATTAAGAAAATAATAATATAAAAAAATATAAAAATTAAGAACAGAAAAAATTAATTAAATAATTAAGTAGTTTTGATTTAACACGTAATTTCATTAATTCACGTTAAATAAACTCGTAAATTTAAATAATAATATTCTTCAAAAAATTAATATTTTGTGGTTCATTAATCATTATCAGCTCAAATACAAATACAGGTGAAAAAAATTAAAATTAATTGCTGATAAACGCACCTCTAGATAGCATTGAAGGACGAAACATTTCGGACGAATAGTGGAGATCCATGCGGTTTTAATTAGTATGTTCGGTCTTCGGTCAATAAAAGAGATAAATTGTGTTTCGCGTTTGGAACGTGAGTGAATGGACTTAATTGTATGAACAGTGCGTGTTTAAGACTGAAAGTGTTAAAGTAATTGTGAACTAACTCAAGTCAGCTGTAGGATAATTGATTGATAGTTTTTTTTTGAATTGGAATAACCTAATTATACCCTTGAAATTAGCAACTGAACCTGTGAGGCTAATTAAGTAGATTGGAAGTAATTAATAGCGAACGGCTCTCAGCTGTTAATTATGCCAAGAGTTTATAGTACGGTAGTTTGAATTTAGTTAAAAGTACTCAGTATAATTTATGATATTTACTTGAGTGTAAGTGTGTTATGGTTTATTTTCAATCACGATGAACTAAGACAAATCTAGTCTTAGACACTTGATTACCAGTTCTGTACAATTACGTAGAAAGAATTTTATTTTCTAATCACTCGCCCACAACATTACAGTTCTGGCAATCCCGAATAAAATAAATTTTCGATATAACGGCGACGGGAAATTATTCTCGTAAATTTATCGCGCGGCCTTAGGGAATATTCTTTTAAAAAAATTTCGATAACTGTCGTTTAATTAAAATCGGCCCGATTCCGTTAAAATTATAAACCAAAAAGCGAACGGTCGTTATAATACCATCTGTAGATATTTATTTCATTAAAATTCGCTTTGTATTATATTCAACCATAGACTAAGAAAGGTTTCACAAGGACATTTCGCGTGTGACCCCCCTTAGCTTTTGCCTGTATAACCGACGGCGCGAGACCCCCCCGACTTCGTTAATGGTGCGAACGGCCGCGCGCCTAGCGGATTTTAAAGAAAGTGGTGATCACGTGCATATTATTTCCATTTGAATTTCAACAGAATTTCGTCTGCATTGCTCTTCTTCATAGTTTCATTTTGAAAATGGTTATATTTTCTAGAATTATTTAATAATTTTAGGAAATTTATTCCTGAACAATAAACTGAAAAGGTAAATTAAATTTTTCTCACATTTTGGAATTTTATTTTATGACCTTTATTATTTTTAGTTCTTTTTTAAACGTTGAAAATGCCGAAAAACAAGGGGTGCGTTCTGGTTCGTTATTTAATTCAAATGATGACATAGAATCAGAAACAATAGATATATAAAGTAATTAGTACAGGAAAGCTAATTTAATAACTTAATACATACCATGATTGAAGAGACTTTCCAAATCATGCATATTAGTATCCAAGTCATCCATATTTGTATTCAAATTCATTTTTAATTAAATATATACGTTTTTAAACCCATACAGTACCTCACGTGTATCACATCTGATTTCTAAAACACGTGCTAATAAGAATAATATTTGAGTCCTTCGATGCTGTCACGTGTTTTGGTAAATTTTCACTAGTCTTTGGTTCGCACCAGCATTTTGATATACGTGGCACCCTCCCGTGCTGAGACTTTACATGGTTTTAAATTCGTGCGCGAAATGTCCTTGTGAAACCTTTCTTAGTCTATGATTCAACTGACAAACTTGTACTGTAAAAAGGGTTTAATTCAATTGTGCATTGTTATAGTACGTTTAACTCACTGTTGTAACTACTTAACTTATGATATTCTGAATAAATTAAAATTGGTCGTTTCGTCTCAATTATTTTAATGATAATTAAAATTTTATACCGGGCGGGATAGAACTGGGATAACATTTTTACAAATAACTCTAAATTGCGGAGATATATCTTTAAGGGTTATCTCGAGAAATTGATACCACAAGGGACAATTCTTCCGAGGAGAGGTATATTTTGGCTTGCCAACTTGTATTTATTTAAATGTGTTTCAAGTATTAAACCATAATACTATGTAGCTGACAGAATCTAGAGGATGATCTTAGTTTCAGTTTAACTCTTTTATAATTTATAAACACAGTTAAAAAATTAGAACCATTAACAAATATTATACTAATAGTTAAATATTAACCTACATTCGGTTTAATTCAATGTTTTTTTAAATTTATTTAAAAATAATTGTTTTGTGAATTTTTCTTATCTGACTAACGTTAAATTTTGGTCGTAGCGAAACCCTGGTGAGAAAATATAAACACGTTAAATTCAGGGGATTGACGGGGCCGCTAAAGCGCGGTACGCACGATCGAAGTTGGCCGTGTCTTTACTCGCCGTAACTAGTCACCGAACCTTCTTCGCGAACCAGCGCGCAGAAATCGGTTTGGAACTGACAACGTAGTAACCTGTTTTGATCTCACAATGACGGAAACCGATTCGAATCTAGTTATTTAGTGGGTTTAGGCTCTCGTGTGACCGTGGTTTTAGAGAGGTGAAGCAAAAGCCTATAGAAATTTCAACGTCAACGTCGAAAATACTTAGACGTTCACAAAGAATAATTTTTTTAAATCGGTAAAGTTTGCTTTCATTTCGAGGGACATCGAAAAAGAGTACGTTTCAGATAAAATTTCAACACATTTTACTAAACTAGATTACACGACGAAAGGAAAACATAGGCGCGAGTTGACAAGAGTAAATGTTGTCCGAGTAGCTAACGAAAATTGGGATGCTTTTTTAAGTTAATATTATGTCACGATTTATGCGCTTTTTTTCTCATTTTCGGTATAGTTTTCTCCAACTTTGTGTCTTTAAGTGCTTTAGATGAAGGGGCGCGGCACAACATTAGGGAACTAGGCAGCCTTTGATATAATACTCCGCACGAGACAGCTCGCTGTTTTTATTGTTTGCTCGCACTGTCTTGGGTGGCGTATTGAATCAAGGTTGTCAAGTTGACTAATTTTGTGCAGCGCCCCTTTTTATCTAAAAATATTTCAAGAACCTCCTTGTCTGGTGTTAAGAACAGCGTTGCCAGACAAATAATTGAAGAAATTCTATGAACCTTAAGAATTGTTCGTAGAGCAGAATACCCGAATGGTTTTGCACGATTTTATAACAATAACTATACGCAACTCAGTTGAAAAAAAAAACAAATCTTATTCAATTGGGTGTTATTTAAAAAGGTCTGTTGTCAAAACACATAATTTCATCGTGTATCCAGTTTTAGCATGAAAAACTAAACCCAGCCACCTGTAAATAAGGCATTGTAAGTCGCAAGCAGAGTTACGCCGGCGGTGTTTCCTAGGGTATTAGAAAAGCTTTTTCTTATTATTTAATTAAATTGTAGTACAGGGACTTCATATGAAAAAGGAAAACCAATTAATCTTTTCAGTTTACATAGAGCCACGTAGTGGCAAATGCAAGAAGCTCATAAACTGCTGGATTTTCGTCTGCTAAGCAGACGACTTTTCAATAAAGCTTCTGCTTAGCAGACGAAAATTGCGTTCTTCTTGTGTTTGTTTGTAGCTCCTAGCTATTCGTAAAGTGCGCGCAGGAACGTACTAATTTTGTTTTATTGTATACTTTTGCCATTAGTGTTAATATTATATACTCTTGACCTACACCAACGATTATAATATATAAATGATTAAATCAGGGAAATCAAGATTAGAAAATCTTATCACGATTTAATCAATCTCATCATAATTTAAACAAGATTTAATCATTCTAATCAGGATTTAATTTTTAATCCGAATTAAATCATTTAACCAGATCGAATCGAGATTTAATAATTAAAATCAACACTAAAGTACGATAATTTAATATTAATTATTGATGGTTCTTTCGTAAATGTATTTGATTGAAATGATAAAAAAAATAACTTATCGCATTTTATTTTAAACATCGGAAAACATCACAGCTTTGTAACAAGTTGTCACAGCTTAGTTACACGAGTTATCACCGCTTAGTAATTAAGGTTACATTGTAATAGGAACGACTTTTTTCATGTAACATTATTCTTATCCGCTCGTTCTAATCACGCACAATTGTAATCATTCCATTCACCAATATAACCATTCTGATTCTCAATCCAATTTCTAATCGCGATTTAATCATACTAATCATTATTAAATCGTTTCAATCGGGATTTAATCATTTTAATCAGATTTTTTTATTTAATCATGATTAAATAGTTTCAACAGGGATTTATTTATTTTAATCAGATTTTTTCATTTAATCATGATTAAATCAGATTTTTTCATTTAATCATGATTAAATCAGTTTTTTCCATTTAATCATGATTAAATCAGATTTAAACATTCTAATCATGATTAAACGTGATTTAATCAACAGAATCATGATAAAATTGAAATTAATCTAAATAATCACGATTAAATCGGATTTAATAAAATATTATTTGGGAGGAAGAACGAGTCCGACTCCGAGTCTAATAAGCCGCTTCTACAACGAGTTCTGACGCAGCCAGCCGCTCCCGTCCAGCCGCAACCGCCGCCAGCCGCTCCCGTCCAGCCGTTCCGGTCCAGTCACGACGCTATAACTTCCGACCTCGAACTTTTCTCAAAATCCTGATCAGATTTATAAAATAAAATATTATTTGGGAGGGAGAACGAGTCCGACTCCGAGTCTAATAAGCCGCTTCTACAACGAGTTCTGACGCAGCCAGCCGCTCCCGTCCAGCCGCAACCGCCGCCAGCGGTTCCGTTCCCGTCCAGCCACCGCCAGCTATTTCCGTCCAGCTGCAACCGCCGCCAGCCGCTCCCGTCCAGCCGTTCCGGTCCAGTCACGACGCTATAACTTCCGACCTCGAACTTTTCTCAAAATCCTGATCAGATTTATAAAATAAAATATTATCTGGGAGGGAGTACGAGTCCGACTCCGAGTCTAATAAGCCGCTTCTACAACGAGCTCTGACGCCGCCAGCCATTTCCGTCCACCGAAACCGCCGCCAACCGTTCCCGTCCAGCCACCGCCAGCTATTTCCGTCCTGCCGCCTTCTCCGCCAAGCGTTACGGTCCGGTCACTACGCTATAACTTCCGACCTCGAACTTTTCTCAAATTCCTGATCAGAATTATCAAATAAAATATTATTTTAATGATTGTGAGACTGTTTTTTTTATTTCAGTAATTGAGTATCTGTTTTTTAAAAATTATATATTGTCGAGAGAAAGACCATAGTTATTTGGTAAAACAGTGAGGTTATCTTGCGATTGAGTTTCCAAACACATGCAGATCTCTTCGCTCATTCGCTGACCACTCCCGTTCACTTGCAGACAATAGCTCAAGTCCAACTTTACTATAATTCTTTAAATTTCATTAAAAAATCTGCGACTACCTAAATTTTACCTGGTATAGTGAATTTTTAAACATAATTGGCTCTAACGCAATTTCCCTTAATAAATATTGTTCCACCAGTTCACTCATAAACTTCATTTCTAGTCTAAAATTTATTTTTCCATAGATAGTGTCACTCGTTTTTAGATAATTAATATAATAATAATATTTAATTTATATTTATTTGTTAATTAACCTGTTTTTTTAGAAATTTTCGTTTTATAAAATCTTACTATTTTAAAAAAATTTATTTATTTTGGTTTTAAAACTATAGTCAGGGCCGTATTTATACTTTTGCCGCCAAAAAATCTGCCGTTCGCAAAATGGCGACTCAAAGTGACGAATTTAAAATAACGCGTTTATCAGCAGAAAAGTCAAACTACCATTCGTGGTCAATCCGTACGAAGGCAGCTTTAATCAGTAAAGGACTGTGGGAAGCAATAGATCCTGGATATGGACCTAATATGAACGCTGCCGACCGAAAAGTAAACGAGAAGGCGTTATCTTTTTTATACCTCTTAGTAAAAGATAATTTTCTCGATGACATTGGATCGCATATACGTGCTAAAGATGCGTGGCAAACACTTTCTGACATGCATACTAAGTATGGGTTATTGCACGTTCTACAACTTATGAGAGATTTGTTCAATGTTTCGAAGAAAAAAGGCGAGAAAGTGCAGCTATATTTGGGAAGAATAATGGATCTTCATAGGAAATTGGATGCTTGCGGGTACGGATTTACGGATAAAGAGATGGCTCTAATCATGCTGATGGGTTTACCGGAATCCTACGAACATATTATTTTGAATTTAGAACAAGATGTCAATAACATAAATACACAACTGGTAAAAGCGCGATTAGCAGTTGAGGAAAAAAGGCAACAAAGAAGGGATGAAGAAGTAGATCGTGCGAACCAAAATGAAGATTTAGGACTCGGAAAGACTTTAGTATCTCGAAGACAAAGCGGAAGTCAAAATTCTAGAGAATCTAGAAAACCGAAGAAGAAATTCGTAAAATGTTTCTGTTGTGGAGAAATGGGGCACGTTGCGTATGACTGTCCGGAAAAAGAAGTAACTAAAGTTAAGGAGAACTATACCAAAAATACAACGAAGAAGACGCAGACTCGAACCGAAGGCGAACAGCATAAAGCACTTTACATGGGAATGAAGAAGGGTCATGATGAGAACCATGACGTATGGTTCCTTGATAGTGGAGCCACCGATCATATGTCGTCACGAAAGCGTAATATGACCAACTTCCAACACATAGAAGCATCTGTTGAAGTAGCGAATAAAGAAGTTATTCGCGTTGAGGGTAAAGGCACAATGCAGTTCGCAGCGAGTGAAGATACCAATAAATATGTTATCACATTGGAAGACGTCCTTTTTGTACCAGAACTGGATGGAAGTCTTTTATCAGTGGGTCGTATAGAAGAATTGGGCTATACAGTAGAGTTTAAAGATGGAAAAGCCAAAGTAATTCAAGAAGATGGCAAAATAATCTTAATCGCTACTCGCCAAGGAAGACTCTACAAAATACAAGACAATTTACAAAAACAAATAGTAAAGTCAGCTAGACGGGCTAATGAAAATCTTTGGCACAAAAGACTAGGACACTTGCACCATGACGCTGTACGCAAAGCGATCAAAGAAGAAGAAGACAGAATTGGAAATACAGAATCCGAAGATAAACCATGTCGAATTTGTATGTTGGGAAAGATCAGAAGAAAACCATTTCCCACCGGTCAAGCCAACAGAGCGAGAAGGCCACTGGAATTAATTCACTCAGACGTATTGGGGAAAATATCACCAATCTCAAAAGGCGGTTCACAATACGTTGTGACGTTCATCGACGACTTCACCCGTCATGTATCGGTATACTTCATGAAAAAGAAGAGTCAAGTTCTCGAGAAATTTGACGAATTCAGACGGAAAGCAGAAAATGCTTTAGGACTGACAATAGAAAAGTTCAGAACCGACAATGGGGAATACGTCAGTAAAGAGTTTGACGACTATCTAGTTAAGAATGGTATAGTCCGCCAGCTAACAATTCCAGGAACGCCGCAGCAGGACGGTGTGGCAGAGAGAGCCAATCAAACACTTATGGACACAACCAGATGCCTACTCATCGAATCGGGCTTACCGAAACGCTTCTGGGCTGACGCCATGAACACCGCGTGTTATATCCGAAATAGATGCCCATCGAAAAGTGCAAATGAAGATATTCCTGAAGAATTATGGCTTGGAATAAAAATAGAAATAAGCCATATGAAGTCGTTTGGATGCAGAGTTCAGTCCGTTCTTAGTAAATTGGAAAAAAGGTCAAAATTAGACCCAAAAGGAGAAGAAACTGTTTTTATCGGATACCCTGAAGGAGTAAAGGGCTATAAGCTTTGGAATTTTCGAACAGATAAAGTTTTCGTCAGAAGAGATGTCATTTTTGAAGAAGACGTCTATCCTCTCTTGAAAGAGGAAGGCAAGGCTCAAACGGACGAAGAGGAAAAGACATCATTGGAAGAAGACTCTTTCGCAATTCAATTGGATGAAGAACACGACGAAACAGTAACGGAGAGTGAAGACGAAACTGACATCACGGACGAAATTCAATGCACTGAACCTCAGAAACAATCAACGGTAATTGAGGACCTACCCATGATAACTGAAGGGGAAGGACCCAGGCGTAGTCAACTCAATCGACGAAAACAAACATCAGAAGAGAAGCCTCCTACATTGAGACGCTCTGAACGAATAGCCAAGAGAAACACTCTTACAACACAACCATCGCAGAGATACTGTAAGGCCATTTGTAGTGATAACATAGAAGACCCTACCACTATTGAAGAAGCTATGACTCGGAGTGACGCAAACAAATGGAAAGAGGCTGTGCAAGAAGAATTGAAAAATTTAGAGGTCAAAGCAACATGGGAACTTGTACCTAGACCAGATGGCAGAAGAGTAATAAGTTCAAAGTGGATATTTAAAAAGAAATATACGAAGGAGGGCGACCTGGAAAGATATAAAGCCAGATTGGTAGCGAGAGGATTCACCTAAGTCCCAGGCTTAGACTATAAAGATACCTACTCGCCAGTGATGAAAATGAAATCCTTCGGGATTCTAATCGCGCTAGCAGCAAAATGGGGTTGGAAGATTCGCCACACTTGACGAAGATATCTTTATGGAACAACCCCGGATGCATGTCGAAGCGGGGAAAGAAGACTGGGTATGTCACCTTAAAAAGAGTATCTATGGCTTAAAACAATCAGGACGCCAATGGAACAAGTGTTTCGACGAATTTTTGAAGACTACAGGACTAACAAGATCTAAAGCAGACCCCTTTGTTTACTTTAATCTTGAGAAGGGCATAATCTTGGGAGTATACGTCGACGATACGGTATTAATTGCCAAGAACGATGAGACCGCCGACAATTTTATTGACGAAGTCAGCGATGCATTTGAGACACGTGAATAAGGGGAAGCAAATCAAATGCTCTCTATTAGTATTGACTTAAATGAAGTCGGTTCTATTTCTCTCAATCAAACTAAATACGCTGAAGAGATTCTGAAGACGTTTGGAATGAGCGAAGCGAAAGGCGTAAGAACACCACTAGACCCAGGAGTCAAACTGAAACAAATCTCTGATGAAGATTGGATAAAGGAACAGTCAACAGCTAGGGACATTCCATATAGGCAAGCAGTAGGAAGTATACTGTATCTAGCTGGAGCGACAAGACCGGATTTGGCCTACCCCGCAGCCTTCCTAAGTCAATTCAATGAACGGCCTACGAAGGAACATTGGTCCTGCGTGAAACACGTTTTGCGCTACATACAGAAAACGAAGAAAAATAGACTGACTTACAGAATAAACTCGGTAAACGTTACTGCATACTGTGATGCCGACTGGGGAAGAGACGTAACGTACCGGAAGTCTTTCAGTGGATATCTGTTTCTTCTAGGTGGCACGGCAATTTCATGGTGCAGTAAGAAGCAAAAAACCACTGCACTGTCAACAGTAGAAGCAGAATATCTAGCCATGTGCGCGGCGTCGAAGGAAGCACTGTGGTTACGCAATCTACTAACGGAAATCGGGATATCAAATATGGTGCGTGAGCCGATCGATATCCGCGTAGACAACCAAGGAGCCATGTGCTTGGCTAAAAATCAAACCACATCAGATCGAAGTAAGCACATCGACCTCAGATACTACTTTCTGAGAGAGATGGTGGAAGAAAAGAAGATTTCTTTCGAGTACGTCCCAACAATTGACAATCTCGCGGACATGCTAACGAAACCCGTGGGTGCAAATCATGTTGAACAACATTGTCAAAAATTCGGACTAAATGAAGAACGTTCCAAAGCCAACAAGGGGAAGTGTTAGAGCTATATATTTATGTTGGGCTTGTAACGCTAGATGGCGAAACGGTCGCTAAAGAGAGAACGATATTTTGTTTATATAAATTCAGTCACGTGAACGGTCCTCTCTCTGTTTTTTTTATCTCTACCTCGGAGTTCTAGTTCGCCGCTGACTGCTCGTCCACTTGTTTTGTTATTACTACTAAATAAAGAAGTTTGTTTTTAGCTATAACCCCTTTCACGGCTCAGTTATTATTTTCGTACACTACACGTTAAATCTAAAAACGCAAGGTTTAAACGTTTTCACGTTATCGTTTTCAAATCTCAGTGCTATGCCTATCTGAAATATTATGGAAACCACTTTGTTTACGATAACAAACGGAGACAATCCTGGAAGTTAAAGCCATATTATTATCCCCTGTACCATTAAGGTGTCGGTCAGGAGTCGGGTATGGGTCTAAAAGTCGTTTTCAGGTCGACGACCCAAATGGTTAAATTTTTTCAAACCCCAAAAATTACAAATTTCCATTTTGAGACTTTATAAAGTCGGCAAGTCGACTTTAATGTACAGTCGATATGCCGACTTGATGTATTTTTTTCATATTTTTAAAATAATTGTATTTTATTGTATAATTATACTTGAAGTTAATTTTTACTAATTATGATTAATTAATTTTTAGAAATTAATTTGCATAAGAAGTTACTTCCCTTGTAGCAAATTAAAGTCGGGCCGACGTCGGCAAAAGGTACTAAACACTAAAGTCGGCCGACCTTTGGATTAAGGGTCGAAATGTCGTAGGGGTAAAATGGTTGGCCGACTACAAAACGTCGACTCTTTACCGCCAATTAATAGACCTAAGAACCGACTCCGAAACGACGTCGGGCCGACTTTATGTTAATGCTTATTTTCGACCCAAAACTGATCTCATTATTAGATTTTCGAATGCAAATAAGTTTGAAGAAAAATTAAAATTGAATAAAAAATTCATAATCATCAAATAGGCAGAAAATAATTAAAAGATCCCCTTTTCCTAAATAAATATGGTCGGTTTCATAAAGTTAATGTCGAATACAATAATTAAATGTAAGGTCTATTTTAAGTTGGATAATGGTCGGCATACCAACTATAAATTGTGCCAAAAAAGGATTTACGGTTTTAGTGTCGAAAAACGTTTCGACGTTTTTAGGTCGGCATTTGGTCATCGACTATAAACCATTGAATTGGGAATAATACTGCTAGAATTAAAATTAAGATTTCAGTTGCCATGGTTACGCGGGACCTAGTCTGATAAGACTGTACGAAAATCATCTCTATAATTAGGCGGTAGCGCCATCTATATTTTGTAAAGTTAAGATAATCTCCCAACATGTTTGATAGTTTTCCCTAATCAAAATTGTTACGATTATCATTTATCAGGCCCGATCCCTTATGTTTAAAATTTACGTTTGTAATCTTTGCGGGAAATATGTAATAGAGTACACGTTTGCGGAGAGACTTATAGCCTTTCGAGTAGCGAGTTTAACCCCGCAGGTCATTTATGTTACATGCAACCTTTAAACTAAAAGTCCGACCGTAAAGATTCTACCAAAGAAAACTACTCGTTCCCTAAACAATAGCAATAATAAACGGGTCCACGAATCTGACAATGAACATTCGCCATAAATTAAGAAAAGTACTCCAAAAACGGACGTCTACACTTTATACGACCTTGAATGCGTACAAACAAAACGTAATGACCCCAATTCTTTGATTCACGAACCAATTTTTTGCGTCTCCCAAAGAGCATGTAAATTCTGTTTCGAAGAAAAAGATAATTGGTACGCGTGCGTTAAGTGCGGTGGCGGTCCTCGGGAGAAAATATTTATCTCAAAATACTTTCTGGAGTATCTTCGCACACTTGATAAAGTGGCTGATATGATAATATCTATCGCCCAAAACTCTAAGGGTTACGATGCGCAATTTAAAGTACGTAAAATGGTCGACCTCTAAAGTTCAGACTGACGGGACCAAATTCAAGAAAGTAACGTATAAAAAATTTAAATTCTTAAATTCTCTAAATTTTATGCCTTTCGCTCTTTCTCAATTCGTTTCCACATTCGGTTTAGATAATAATTTGAATAAGGGACACTTCCCGCATTTATTGTTTAATACCGTGGACCATAAATTTGATCCTGCCCGTTCGAACGAAACCAATTACGTACTACATAACGACTTGCCTTCGATAGAAGCGCACGACACTAATCGTTTAAGCGGTAAGGCCTACGATGAATTTATCCAGTGGAATAACGATTCCCAGTCCGAAGCTTGTAGTAATTCGGACCCCAACTTTAATTATTTTTAATATAAAAGAGATTTAATCTAATACTGTCGCCAGGACGTAAACATTGTTTTGCAAGGATGTTTATCTTATCGTTCTATTTTCATGGATAAATTAGAAATAGACCCGTTCTTAACCGCGATAACGATTGCGGGAGTATGCAGTTTTATATTTAGGAAACACGTACTTTTTACAGCCCGATACGATTGGTGTAGTGCCCCCTTTCGGCTATCATATGAACTGCAACAAGAGTTTTGGCGAAATCGAATGGCTGGAATGGGTATCTCACTTACGAGGGAAGGAAATACAGTCTGCTTTAATTGGTTTTGAACCGAGAGTTCTTAACATTAACGTTTTCGGACTTCTCGGCGACGAAGTGTTTCAATATCACGGATGTTATTATCACGCCTATAAAAAGTGTTTCCTATCAATAGAAACTTACCGTTATACGGATACCACATACAGACCCATACTTTAAGATACGAGTTAACCGTATCTACCACAAACCGCTTGAAGCAATTGGGATTCACTGCCCATAAGAAATGGGAATGTGCCTTCAAAGCTGAAAGGCGTACTAACACCGCCATCGATGCCTATCTTTCTACACAAAATTTAAAAATAAAAACATTAGAACCAATCCGACCCCGCGAAGCTTTTTTCGGAGGACGTATGTCAGCCTTGAAATAACATCACAAGTCGCAAGATGACTTAAGCCTAAGGTGGTGCCTTGGGTATTAGCCTAGCTGATTATTAATGATTATTATTAAAGAGGGGAGGAAATTAAAAACATTGATATTTGTTCACTCTATCCGTGGTGTAACAAGTATTGCAAGTTACCCTAAAATACACGTAAAAGCTCATTTTCCCGATATTATTACCGTAAAAGGTTTAATAAAAGCGACAATGCTACCGCCCAATCTCTCTATCATCCCGTTTTACCCCAAAGAATAGGATCAAAACTAGTGTTTGCCAATTGCCAAAAATGAAGCGAGTCTCGAAACGAGCAGGATTGCACTCACGAAGACTCTGAACGATAAATAACCGGTACTTGGGACGCTGACGAGATACAGTTGGCAATCGAATTGGGTAACAAGGTCATTTCTATTCACGGAATTTGGGAATACGAGATAGTACAATACGATCCGTTATCGAAAGATGGCGGGCTATTCTCCGAATACGTCAACGCCTTTCTTAAACTCAAACAGGAATCGAGCGGATTACCCTCGGGAATAGAGACCGATGAAGAGGTTAAGAAATACGTTGATGAATATTACGATAAGGAAGGAGTAAAACTTGATCCTACCAATATTAAAAAAAAAACCCGGACTACGTACCATCGTGAAGCTTTGCCTTATTTCTTTTTGGGGACGGTTCGGTCTTAACACGCGCAAAGACTAATCAGCGTTCATTAGCGAATTCAAATGTTTTTCGATTTATTCTTAGACCCTGAATTAGAAGTTAAATCGGCGTGGTTAAGTGGGCGTTTTTGAAAGATATCGTTCTTGCTGACCCAAACACGAACGTAATAATTGCAGCCTATACTACGGCAATGACCAGGATCAAGTTATACTCTTATTTAAGAAGATTAGGACCACTTTCATATTATTACGACACAGACAGTTGCATCTATCTAAAAGAACGAGTCGGGATAGAGATTGAGACGGGAAACTATCTGGGGGAAATGACTGATGAGTTGGAAAAGTACGGAAAAGGCGCATATATCCAAGAATTGGCTACCGGGGGTGCAAAAAATTATGCCTTTAAAGTACTGGACCCTACGACCGGTAAAGTCTCCTACGAGATGAAGGTTAAAAGGTTTCGTATAAATCAAGGGATTAAAGATTAAGTAAATATGGACACGCTAAAAAGATTGATAGGCGTTGACGGAGTAACGAACGAACCCGTAACCGTACCTAAACCGCGGCAGATTTTGCGTCTACCCGACCATACGGTAGACCAGGTACGATTATTGGAAGACTTCACAACTTTACCCTACGGCTATAAAGCGAATCTAATTGGTCCTGAGGAAGGGGATGTAGCGGCTGCCAATCGCTTATTCTCGCGAAGTAAAAGTAAGCCTCTAGTATCACGACTCTAAAGTGATTATAGTTTTTAGTATCGCGACTTAAAAGTGAATTGTAAACCTATGCGGGGTAAGGGACGAAATAGGCTATTCGATTATATTTACCCCCGCTGAAGAGTCCCAAAAATTTAACCGAATTTTAATATACATTTTCATTCGTACGCTAGTACTTGAAGGGAGATAACAATGCCATTTATACAACCTTTAATTTCGTAACGGCGGGACCGAGTTAGAGTGGCAAAAGCAATTTAATTGAATCTATAATGAATCACGAAGAGGAAATGTTTGTTCCGGGTTTCAAAGAAATACATTGGTATTACGGAAAATGGCAAGCGCTTTACGAGAAAATAAAACATCGGGTAGTTTTTTAAAGAAGGTTTACCGGTTTTATCCGGCTATGACGGAAAAGATCCTATATTATTAGTTATCGACGACCAGATGAGCGAGAGTAAAGGACAAATTGGAGATTTATTCTTGAAAGGCACGTATCACCGTTCTCTAAGCGTTATTTTTATTTCTCAGAACATATTTCATCAATCTATAGATAGCAGAACCATTTCCTTGAACTCGCATTATATAAGTTTATTAAAAGGTCCCAGAGACCGTCAGCAAGTGGCTTATCTCGCTAAAAAAATGTTCCCGGATAAATGGCGTTTTGTAGTAGACGCCTACGAAGACGCGACTTCCAGACCTCACGGTTATCTAGTAATTAATTTAACTCAAACGTGTCCTGAAGATCAAAGAGTCTTAACTAATATTTTACATGGAGAAACGTGCTACGCCTATTTCTTCAAATAAATAGAACTAAAATTTCGTAATATCTATCAGTTATGAATCATGTCTCGTAGAGTGCGTATCGAGAGAGACACTCTCCGATATCTCGGCGGTTGCAAACCTGTTCAACGAAGAGCCATTTTAGCTACAGCCGACAAATCCGTGATAGACGCGATATCCGAGTGTATTCATAATACTTTAATGGGTAACGTTAAATTATCAAATACCCAAAAAACCAGGTTATCTCGTCATAAAAATACCCTTAGAAAATTAGCCAGTAAACGCGTAGCTTGGAAAAGTAAAAAGAAATTGTTAGTAAAGTCTGGTGGATGATTTTTCTCGATTCTACTACCCGTCGTTTCGACTCTACTTGGTTCAATTTTCAGAAGTAAACAATGAAACACGCTAGAAAAATGGTTATCGTCCCTAGCGACGTTTTAAAGCCCGACCCATTCCGCATCCCCTCACCCTGACCGTCTCTGAAAGGGGTATGTACAGTTCGAATTTCCATCGCCCGAACGGTGGAACAAATGTTCGAATTTAAATTGCCCGAACGGTGGAACAAATGTTCGAATTTCAATCACCCGAACGGTGGAACAAATGTTCGAATCTCAATCGCCCGAACGGTGGAACAAATGTGGGTATTTTAGGTTAGGTTAGGTAAGGATAGGATAGGATAGGTTAGGTTAGGTTAGGTTTACGTTAATGTTACTATTTTCTTTTATTAACAATATTTAAAAAAAAAACAATTCATTATGTTCCAAAAAAACGGACAAACAATTATTCGAACAAATGAAATTCGCCAGTAAAGTTAACATAAATTGAACGACTAAATCACCAACAAAAGTTGTGATAAATTTTTCGGGCAAATGAAATACGTTTTCGGACAAACGATCCTATTTTCCGGCATTCGGACAAATGTTCCTTTGGACATTTCTACCACCGTTTGGATGAATGAAATTCGAACAAATGTACCCAAATCCTCTGAATTAAACGCTTAGATGGACCACATGTTAAATATGAAAGGTTTAGACGACGTCTCGAAATGGATTTTATACGATCAAGCTTTAATGAGGCAAGGAAATCTGCGTAAAGATGCCATGGCTCCTAAATAAATCAAAATTACACCCGCGCTCAACTCGCTAAGTAGGGACTGGGTAGACGATTAGCCTTTGCTATATTATCATAAAGCGCAAAGCATCGTGGATCAGTTAGAAACTGTTCCCGATAGAATACGGTGGGATGAAAACGGGGAGCTCGTAATTAACGGTCGACATAAAGGTTCCAATATTAGCGAAATTGCACAAGCGTATTTATATCCTAAAACCTACGGATATTTCGCGTTTATTTCCAATTTAACCCAATTGAACTCTCCACCGGCGATCCCCGGCTTTCCCGTCCCGCTAGCTCCGAGCGCCCGACTACAAACTAGACCTTTTCCCGCTAAGCGTAAGACAAAGCGAGAGTATCCTCCTCCTACGGAAAGAGGTCCCGCTCGTAGGACGGATAAGCACCCCTCCTCCTGTAGCAACGACCGAGCTCACTCCCCGTCAGACGGGGACTCTTCTCCTCACTCGTATAAACAAACAAGAAGTCGTTCGCGAAAGAGGAAAGTATGGGAGAAACTGTTTTAGAGAAAACATATTTGGACCCAAAGCATCCGACGTCTTTCGGAGGCGTTGAAAGGTTATTCCAGTCCGTAAAGTCTCACGGCATAGGCAGAGAAAATGTAGAAAAATGGTTAAGAGGAATCGACGCTTTTACGATGCAAAGGCCGAAATATAAAAAGTTTAAACGAAATAAAATAGTAATTATTAATATAAGGGAACAATACCAGGCGGAAATTAAAGATATGCGCTCGTTCCCCAGTAGCACGAATTCGTCGGGCCGACGTCGTTGATAGCGCCTTCCCCGACTCGGTCGGCTTTTATTCCGCCAAAGGGTCAAAATGTCACCGTCGGCCGACTGTATGGTTTTGGTCGGCTGAGAGTCGCTACGTCGATGTCGGCCTGACTTATTACTGAACAGATGGCCCGCCCATTAAAAACCCAGCCTTGGGAACCCTTAATTTACGACCAGAAGACTGTATATCAGTCGGCCCGACGGGTTTCTTAACATATGCCCCCTCCGCATTTCACCTTACGGGCCGACTTGGTCGGCATTTATACCGCTAAAGGTTCAAAATGTCACCGTCGGCCGACTGTACGGTTTTCGTCGGTGTCGGCCCGACATATTATTAGACAGATGCCCCCCCCCATAAAAAAGTAGCTTGGCAACCCTTAATTTACGACCAGAAGACTGTATAACAGTCGGCCGGACGGGTTTCTAAACATACGCCCCCTCCTCAATTAACCTTGCGGGCAGACTTGGTCGGCATTTATTCCGCTAAAGGGTCAAAATGTCACCGTCGGCCAACTGTACCGTTTTCGTCGGCTGGGAGTCGCTACGTTGGTGTCGGCCCGACTTATTATTGGACAGACGGCCCGCCCATAAAAAACCCAGCCTTGGGAACCCTTAATTTACGACCAGAAGACTGTATATCAGTCGGCCCGACGGGTTTCTTAACACACGCCCCCTCCGCATTTCACCTTACGGGCCGACTTGGTCGGCATTTATACCGCTAAAGGTTCAAAATGTCACCGTCGGCCGACTGTACGGTTTTCGTCGGTGTCGCCCCGACATATTATTAGACAGATGCCCCCCCATAAAAAAGTAGCTTGGCAACCCTTAATTTACGACCAGAAGACTGTATAACAGTCGGCCGGACGGGTTTCTAAACATACGCCCCCTCCTCAATTAACCTTGCGGGCAGACTTGGTCGGCATTTATTCCGCTAAAGGGTCAAAATGTCACCGTCGGCCAACTGTACCGTTTTCGTCGGCTGGGAGTCGCTACGTTGGTGTCGGCCCGACTTATTATTGGACAGACGGCCCGCCCATAAAAAACCCAGCCTTGGGAACCCTTAATTTACGACCAGAAGACTGTATATCAGTCGGCCCGACGGGTTTCTTAACACACGCCCCCTCCGCATTTCACCTTACGGGCCGACTTGGTCGGCATTTATACCGCTAAAGGTTCAAAATGTCACCGTCGGCCGACTGTACGGTTTTCGTCGGTGTCGCCCCGACATATTATTAGACAGATGCCCCCCCATAAAAAAGTAGCTTGGCAACCCTTAATTTACGACCAGAAGACTGTATAACAGTCGGCCCGACGGGTTTCTAAACATACGCCCCCTCCTCAATTAACCTTGCGGGCAGACTTGGTCGGCATTTATTCCGCTAAAGGGTCAAAATGTCACCGTCGGCCAACTGTACCGTTTTCGTCGGCTGGGAGTCGCTACGTCGGTGTCGGCCTGACTTATTATTGGACAGATGGCCCGCCCATAAAAAACCCAGCCTTGGGAACCCTTAATTTACGACCAGAAGACTGTATATCAGTCGGCCCGACGGTTTTCTTAACATACGCCCCCTCCTCAATTAACCTTGCGGGCCGACTTGGTCGGCTTTTATTCCGCCAAAGGGTCCTAACTTCACCGTCGGCCGACTGCATGTTTTAAGTCGGCAGTGAGTCGTAACGTAGAGGTCGACGCGACTTATTGCTGAACAGGTGGCCCACCTCCAAAACATCCAGTCTATCAACAAATATTTCATGGCAGCATATTAATTGGCTCGATTTCTTTCGGTAAAGCCCACCCATAAAACAGTAGTCGGCCCTACCAATATGCGTCATACTGATAATTACTTGTAAAAAATATTTCTTAAACCGGTTAGAGACTAACTGTTTTTATGGGTATATCGGTACATAACATTATATTTAACGTTATAATGTTTTAATACAAAATGTTCAAAATTTGTACAATCATGGCACATATATTAAAGTGGCCGCTTCAGAACTAAACCTTTTAGTTCCTCTATCACAAAACGTTCACGGTATAAAAATAGAGGTCGAATATTACAGGTAACTCAATTTTTGTACCAAAAATGTTTAAATATAAAAATAACACATATATAACTTCTAAGCCACTTAACTATTGAGGCTGAGAATCTTTGACCATAAAATTTTTACACATCTAAAAAATATTTTTTAAGTAACTATAATTACTGCATTAGTTAATTAAATATTCATTAAATTTCACTATTTGTACTGCAGTTTTAATAACATAGACGCCACACACTAGCAACTCAAATGTTCAATTCCTGTAGTACAAAATTCTCACACAAAATAGAAAAGAACTAAAAAACATTGAGGACTTTCAAGTTCAGAACTAAAATTATCATGTTATGTTCTTGAGACGTTATATATCTTTAGCTCAAAAAATTATATTTTTATAGCTCATACTTCTGAGATTTCTTTAAAAAAAATCTGAATAACAATAAGCTAGACTAGATTGTACTTTAACGATCCATACACAACAACATTTTTAAAATGCAGTAAAAAAGTCGGTACGCTTTCAGCGACTTCATTCCACTTCCAAATCGTTCTCATTCACTTTGGCGTTAGATTTTTGAGCTTTTAAATTTATTTTAAGTCGCCCACCTTGTCGGTCACATTCTTATGGCACTTTATACATGTATATCTTTCACCACTTTCAGGTTTGTAGAAAACAGCATCTAAATATAAATAAGTTTAATCAATGGGTTCTACGTATAAATATTTAACTAAATCAATTATACCTATTATGACATGCTTTAATGGCATATCTTTGAATGTAATTTTCCCATTTCCGCCCCTCCAGTTACGAAGTAGAGAAACGTCATGGGAGCAACTATGTCACTGGCTTCTGAATCTACCCCTCCACCTTCTGTTGCCGCTACTTCTAACACCCTCCAAAGGCTCCAATCTATTTCTACTTGTTCTTCTATCCCAATAACTTTATATAATCTCCTCTAGAATTCAAGTCATTGTTGTCTAGGGTAATTTATTTTGTGCCGAAGCCTTTGCCTCTTAGAAAGCTCGTTCCTGTCTTCATAAGGCGGTATTTTACGTTTTTCGTCCATGCTTTGCGCCTCGGAAAATTTTAAGCCGAGGCCTAACGTGGGTATAACATTTGTATTATAAATACTTTTCAATTACAAAAAAATGGCATTTAAGAAACAATTATTATTAATGAATTTACATACCTTCAGAAATATAAAAATCCTTTCAAAAATAAGATATTTTCCTTTAAAAACATGAACCTAACATGCACTCTCTGGAGTCTCGACGTGCTAGCTGAACCTCGTTCGTTCTCTTTGTCTTTCAAAATTCGAATGAGTTGCCGTTTCTAACCAAGGCTGCCAGATATACGGCAAGCCGATTGACAGGTATGCCAGAAAACACGCGTAAGGATTAAATATCACAAAAATCTAACTAAAAATTTAATATTTAGTTAAGAACAATACAAATCAAATGTAATTCAACCCCTTAATTATTTTGGTAGATTAAAATTAAATGAGCACCAGAATACAGACGAAAAAGCTAGAATACATACAGCTTAATTCTTAAATTAAATATATTTTCCCGAATTCTACGTATATAAAGGAAGCAAAACAATCACTAGTCAGAATTGGGTCCACATAACGGGCACAACCCGACTCTAACATAGGTTTTATCTTCCGCTTAAAATATCGTTGGCCCGACGTCTTCATAAAATGAAAAGTCAGCTCGACGTGCACAGCCTACTTCACACAATTTCCAAACGTAAGCTTAAAATATCGTTGGCCCGACATCTAAATAAAACTGAAGCAAAACAAACACTAGTCGGCATTGGGTCTGCATGAAGTGCACAACCCGACCCCAAAAGTATCTAAAATTTATGTTGTCTACACCGCTTAAAATATCGTTGGCCCGACCTCTACATAAAATGGAAGGAAAACGCACAAGTCGATATTCGGTCTTCATGACGTGCAAAGCCCGACTTCCAAAAAGTCCGGAAAATATACTTCAAATATCGTTGGCCCGACGTCTAAATAAAATCGAAGCAAACAATCACTTGTCGGCATTGGGTCTGCATGAAGTTCACAAGCCAACCCTAAATATTTCTGGAATTTATGTTGTCTAAACCGCTTAAAATATCGTCGGCCCGACCTCTACATAAAATGGAAGAAAAACGCACAAGTCGATATTCGGTCTTCATGACGTGCAAAGCCCGACTTCCAAAAAGTCCGGAAAATATACTTCAAATATCGTTGGCCCGACGTCTAAATAAAATCGAAGCAAACAATCACTTGTCGGCATTGGGTTTCCATGAAGTTCACAAGCCGACCCTAAATATTTCTGGAATTTATGTTGTCTAAACCGCTTAAAATATCGTCGGCCCGACCTCTACATAAAATGGAAGAAAAACGCATAAGTCGATATTGGGTCTTCATATGAAGTGCACAACCCGACTTCCAAAAAGTCCGAAAATGTTCTTCAAATATCGTTGGCCCGACCGTCGGATATGCGTTGGCATAGCAAGCACAATCTGACTTAAAAACACTGAGTCGCAGGTTATTAACAGCCCCTTAATATAACGTCGGGCCGACTGCTAAGAAAAAAATAAACAAACTGTTTAGTCGGCATTAAGTCGGCATGAAGCGTGTCATCCGACGCGGACCCTTTCCCGACTCAGCGACCCTTATCCGACCTGAAATCGGATTCCGTGTGCTACTAGGGTTAGAGGCGGATAATGACGGATATAAATATATTTTAGCAATTATAGACTGTTTTAGTAGAAAAGCGTGGGGATTACCTCTTAAAACTAAATCTGGGAAAGAGGTTTTGGAAAATATAAAAATTGTTTTTAAAGACGGAATTCCGGTTAAATATCAATCGGACAAGGTGACGGAATTAAGGAATAAAGAAGTACAAGGATATTTAAAAAAGAATAAAGTTAAAATTTTTAGTACCGAAAATGACGAGATAAAAGCCTCCATCGTAGAAAGGTTTAATAGAACGTTAAAATCAAAAATGTATAGATATTTTACCCATCACTAAACTAATAAATATTTGGAAGTCTTACCAGACTTGGTCGAAGCGTACAATTCCTCTTACAATAGCGCAATTAAATTGGCCCCTAATGACGTTTCGGAAACTAACATTTTACGTGTGTACAATAATATTTACGCTAAATATTATGCCGGGAAACTGAAAATGAAACCTCAATTCCGAGTAGGGGATTTGGTTAGAATAAATACTACTAAAATTATATTTCAAAAGGGTTCGAAGCTAATTATACCGAAGAAAAATTTAAAGTCGTAGCTATAGTTAAAAGACATCTTCCCGTTTATAAAATGAAAGACTTATCAGAAATCGATATAAAAGGAACATTCTATTCGAGAGCTTCAAAAGGTCAACGCACCTCGTTCGTACTCTAGCCTCGTATTCTACAACGTTGGCCAAACCCATTAGTTTACACGGAGATTGGGAAATTGCCCTGGTAGAAATTATTTATCGTTTATCTTTTTATAACGTAAGCGAAAACCTGGGATACTGATTGGAGGTTGAGGAATTAGTACCAGAAAAATATGAATACGTAGCTAATTATCAATATAAATACGACTTCAAATACATTCCCCTTGAATACTACAAAAAACCCTATGAACCTTTAACTGTACTTATTGAAAGTATAAAAATTTTGAATGTAAGAGAAAAGATAGAAGATAGTTTGGTGTTACAGGAATAAGAAACCGTAAACTCAGAGGATATCGAGTGGAAAATATTGCAGAAATTTAATTACAATTTAGAAAGCGGGCACGTTCAATACACTTCATTTAGTAAACATTATTGTACTCTCATATTATCTGAAGGATTAAGGAAAGTTTAAGGATTTTGAGATAATGTCACTAATATTCCACCTAAGCAAGCTGTCAGATCAGATAAACCGATGCAATTAAACTTATTCACCCCTGATCTCTTGTTCGTGTATTCCGATTCGGTAGGAAATGAAATGGTAGGAGATACGTTATCACCACTTTTACGCACAATTGTAGTAGACCAAAATGCTTCTCACGGGACTACCGTTTCAAAAACTTTCGATTCTCCGCATTACCATAAACTGAGTCGAAATTATTTTGACATTATCGACATTAATATAAGAACTAGTTTAGGTAAGAGAAGAAAAACTACTAAGAAATTATTGAAGAAGCCCCGCGCTCAGAAGAAGGGTTCAGTTAAACGCCGCAAGTTCATGTGTACGGTTCGCGATATTTTCGCTCTTTAAAATGGAAGTACTTAAAAGCGAATTAAATATTTTTAACGAACTACCTACTCAACTCAGCGTTGAAAAAGGGCAATGGGTGTGGTACAAACCAATCTCGTCTATCGACAGAACTATCATCGAATTTGCGGTACCGGGTACGGGAGACTCTTACACCGATTTGGCTATGACAATGATCTATTTTTTAATCAAAATCACCAAACCAAGGTTGACAACTTGGATGCGGGATCTAATGTTTCGCTCGTGAACCATTCTCTACAGTCACTATTTAAACAATGCGAAGTGAAACTCAATGATACGACGGTTTCACCATCGGCCGCGAATTACCCATATCGGGCGTATATCGAAACCTTGCTCAACTTTGGGAACGATGCGAAAAAAAAACTCACCTAGCGACATCTGGATGGTACAGTGACACGGCCGGAAGTATGGACCTCCTGACGAACACAGGATTCACGAAGCGTCAAGCCCTAAGGCGGGTTTGAAAGGAATTGAACTTTACGGGAACATGTTTGTGACATTTTTAATTTTAACAAGTATTTAATTAATGGCGTACAACTTAAGGTTTCCCTAACTACAAATAGCGATAATTTTATCCTTTTTAGCGACACTGTCGACGCGTATAAAGTCGAATTTATAGGCATACCCGAGTAACACCAAATAAATGAGTCATGGATGCAGCCTGGCCAGCCAGCAACAAGGTTGTTAATTTTCAGATGATTATCGCAGACTATTTGTACATTGATGGAATAATTGGCATGTGTACAGTTCAACGCTCCGAGAACGTGTGGTAACACGCACCTACTCAAGAAAGACCTCTGAAAAGTAAAACTCAGAATAAGTGTATTATATGTTGAATAAAATAATTTGCACATACCTTGGTTTCTTCAGCGTACTCTGGTTGTGTGGGAAATGCAAACATTCTAGCTATAATGGCTTCATTAACTCCTCTTGTTGCCCTACTGATAGATGGTTGCCTCATCACTTTTTCGTAGCTACTTGCTATTACTCTTTGAAACGAACCAGAGCTATAAAACATCAGATCAGCTAGAACTTCCAGTTTAACTGTTATGACGTACGCGCCTACATACTGCTTGTCCAATTCTTCAATATTTCGCACAAGTTACTTACATCGTCTTTCGGCACTCGATATTGTGCTAAAAACTCTCTATTCGGAAGTTCGAACGGATCTCGTCGCTGCCTCCTATAAATTTCGTTATCCGCTAAGCCTAATTCCGTAACAGCATCTATAACAGCAACAGCTCCAGCACGAGGCATTTTGGGGAAATAATGGGGAAAATAGCAAAGACTAAATAAATTTCAAACTTTTGAGTACTGTTGAGAGTCGATGGAAAACGTGACGGAAGTTCTGATTTACGTCACTCGAACTCACTCTGATCCCGCTTATCAGGTCGCTTAGTCAAGAGGGGTGAAACGCGGGGTTCGTCAGCGTCCCGCCGAATGAAAGCTCTTAGTCCAGATGACGTTCAACTTACATTAAGAGCCGAATACGGGTGTATATAGAAACTGATTAATCTCCCACGCTTCATTTCTCTTCGGCGCATTGACGAGTAAGGACCTAGTGTCGGTTAGTTCCGTCTTTTTAACAGCTTGAAAAAGGATTTCCGAACGTAAAGAAAGTGACTATTTTTTCTTTGTTATAGATTATATATTTTGAAACATTTTTAAAACAATTCGCATATTGAAAAAGCGTTTATATAGATAATTTTAGCGTAGAAATTTAACAATGTAGGCTTAGTGAGAAATTTAGGCTTAGCATGTAGGTTTAGTGAGAAAAATAGGCTTAGCATGTTGAATTAGATAATGTATCGTTTGAAACTATAGAAAATATTTTGTCTTGAGTGGCTATTACCTAGTTCACACGGGGAAATCCGTCTCACCTGGGATGGTCAAATCACCCCGCTGGGTGAGGCCCGTCATCGTCCAAACGCTTGGCAAAAAGAGGGACCAAAAAACGGAGACGAACCTTCTTCGTGCGAACAATCGACCGATTATAGCAAGTCCATTTCCGCTTTCTGTCGCGTACAGGGCCGCCGAGAGCGGGCCCGGGCCCCGGTAAAATATAAATTCCGGGCCCCAAAGAGAGCCTTTAGTACTGTAGGTAGCTATATTCTTTCTGGGATTAACCAGGGTGAAGTATACCTGGATTGTTCAAACCCGGGCCCCTAGGCTGAACGGGCCCCGGTAAATTGTACCGGCTTCCCCCCTCTCTTAACGGGCCTGTCCGCGACGACTAGCTGTACTTGTTAATTTTTATAATTTCTTTAATAATGCCGAAGACCGGCTCTGATTCCAGTGAAGTATGGTCACCGAGAGAAACGTTGTTATTAATTGAGTTATATAATAGATAGCGAAAAAGCACGTGCCAACGGTTTCTGTATTTTCAAAATTGGGGGAAAATGTGGGAAAAAACCCGGCGTGGGAACGGTTGCCGGACCTCACCCAGCGGGGTGATTTGACCCTCCCAGGTGAGATGGATTTAAAAAAAAACAGCTAGGCTAATACCCAAGGCACCACCTTAGGCCTAAGTCATCAATCGACTTTTAAAGCCAATAATTCAGGTGGCCGGGTTACAATGCGAGCTAGGTATATGTATATTGAGTCGTATCGACTTGAAACGTTTCGTAACTGGAAAAACCCACATGTCACCATAGAAAAACTAGCGGAGACTGGACTCTACTATATTGAACGTGGAGATGAAGTACGATGCCACAAGTGGCACGGAATCTTAGGAGACTGGGAATAAGGAGACGTACCGAATGGGAACACGCCAGATTATATCCACACTGTCCGTAGAGGGATAAATTACCATCGGAAAAGTACATCTCGCAAGAATGGGATATCCGGGCCCCACCAAGGTCAGCGGACATCATCTCTATTCCGGTCAGACGTCATGCGATAGAATTTTAATTAAAATATTTATACACGTTGCACTTGCAGAATGTAGTTCGTTTCAACCCTTTAAATGAAATTGTTTATATCCCTTTCGAAGATCGAATTAACTACTATTATATATATACATTATGATTTAAACGGATTGTATATAATGTCGGAGTAGTCGCAGAACCAATATTACGTAATCATATAAACAAAGTTCTAAAATAAACAAATTTAATGTAAATAACTTGTTTTTATTGCTTCTATCCTTGAGATTATAAATTATGGTTAACGGGGTGAACAAAGAGGGCGGAAGGAGATATAGCGATAAATTATGGAGAATGAAAGCGATAACAAATTCTGGTGATCAGGGGGAGAAATCCTTTTCTCCAAAAAACTGCTATTACCGTCTGTTGATTGAGATAAGATAGCCGAGCGGGAAATACAAATTCTGGAGAATGAAAATTAGGGTAATTGCAAGCGATAACAAATTCTGGTGATCAGGGGGAGGGGTAAAATTCATTCTTCAAATATCTGCGTAAGGAAAACAAAATCTTGAGAATGGGTAAGGGGGGAGAATCTAGAGATTGATCACTGGAGGATGAGATTATTTTCTTGAGAATGGGGAAGGGGGAGGGGGAGGGGAAAGCATAGAAAGTTTCTAGGGATTGCCTTCTGGTGATTGAGATAATATATCAGACTGATTATCTCATTCACCAGACGGTAATCTTTCTTTATATTACTTGTTTTTGGGGAAAGGAAAGTGAAATTAAATAGGGATTGGGATTCTCGGGGTTTATAGATTAGTATTACCATAAGTGGATCATTGTCTCTAAGTATACAAATTCCGGGTCTCGGTCGGTATCTTAGTCTGGGTTTCGTGACGTCAGAGCTTTTATAGAGAGCAAACTCCAAAGAGAAAAATTTGAAAATATTTCGTCGGAGGCGCCACCGAGTGGTCAAGACGGCAACTAAAGGGGCGTTTATTGAAAAAAAAAACTCTACCCTTGGATCTGAAACTTACCTTGAACAAATATGGTACAGGTGGGGGAGAAATTCGATGAGCCAACCCCCAAAATTTCTCTCTCGAGCCCTCGAGACACGTTTGAGACGTGAAATGTACCATAAGAGATGTAAATAACGTTAGATTCGGCAGTATCAATTCATAGTCAAGTTGAGGTGATACACAGTATAGGGCGGTTATAAAGGACTGCCAGACCGACCCCGACAAAGACTCTAGTCATAGGTAACATATCGTTTTGTCTACTTAGAGAGAATGATCCACTTATGGTATTACTTGTTTTCTAAATAAATGACCTTTGGCACGATATTCTTGAAGTTCTGGTTCAATTAAGTTCTAAGCTGAGATATTTTAAGAGATACGAGAATCGTTTTCTAAATTGTTAGCACTACGGGAAATTTTAAGCTAATAGAATAAATTACCGCTTCAAGCCCCTGCCACCCGCCCCCTCACCCGGCAATCCCCCTTATTCGTTGTCAATCCGGGCAGAAATGGACTATGTACTTCGCAGGTGTAGTCCGCGTATATCACCGTTCCGAACTAGGCGTATATGCAAATGCCTAGTGGGTGCTGGCACGCACGGGCGAGCGAGCCTTGACCCTTCAAAGCTGAAATCGCCATTATTAAAACAAACAAGACAGGGAAGCTGGCGTGTGCCGCATAAATATTGTTTCCCCGCCTTCCTCCGCGCGCCAGAGATTTAGCTCGAATGGAATATCCGGCCATGATAAAATACCAGTTGGAATACGTCGAGTTGCGGACGTAATTATTCTCTATACCTCTCAACTTTGTAATACAAATCTTGCCGAAAGACATACTGAAACCGTGGCTTCTCTCTATAGAAGTTAAAGTAGGATTAAAGAGTTACGGAAATAAAAAAATTTGAGGTGGAAATTCCTCCTTTTAATACTCCTAACGTTAACACTTCGTTAAATATTATATAACATTTTGAACTGATATTTTCTTAAAAATTAGACGGGCTCATGTTCGAAAAGTAATCTCTTTTTAAATCTGATTTTACTCAGTCACTCTGGTATGGAAACTTGAGACGGATTAATCCTTGGTTTAAAAAACTTCTAGAATTGTATTAGTTCCTGCGCTATAAATATATATGTAAATAATATATAATAATCTCATTTGTATAAACACCTACATTCTTGTTTAAGTAAAATACGTTTGATATGAAATTACATACTGATATTTTAAAAAGATAATTTAAAACGAAATTATTAACTGTGTGATTTTTCGTTGCTGTAGGTCCAAGGGAAACCGCAGGTTCTATTAGAAAAAACATCATCCTCTATAAATCAATATATCCATAACCAATTTCGAGAAACTAAATCCCAAATACTTGTATTTAAGTACCCGGTAATTAAAAATAATTGTTTAATAAGGGTGTTATATAATTATCAATTACATACCCCGAAGCGGAAAATAATAACCCTTTTTTCCACGCGAGAAAACAAAGACATAAATATGATCTCCAACACCAGGCGTGGATCCCACCAAGGGACATTTCACGGCGCCCGTGGTATCGGATAATTGAGAACTATTCCTTCAAAGGCGGGTTGAAGGGGGAGGGGGGTAGGAAATTCAAAACACGTTCTCTTTTAACACCGAGTATACAGAGTCACTAATCGGGTGGTCCTCGGCTTCTAGAAAGCTCTTAGTCAACTTCGATGGTGGGTCAACGTAAAAATTGCGTCTCCCAAAAACTATTACGAGAACATCACAACGTCTCCCCTCCCAACTTGTATTTTGCTCGTAACATTCATTATGAAATAGGTCCGATTGACAGACTTTTGGTAATTATGTAAATTTTAATAATATTAATTTTTTTTATTATTTTCTTTGTGTGTCGTTCATATTTCTTTAGTTTGTCGAATGTAACTATAAACTAGCAAAAGTTACAAGTCGCGGCGTGTTCGTTTGTTTTGTAGGCGGTTGGCACGGCACGCAGTGCAAAGGGTACTTGTCTTTCGCTCCAGATAGGCCAGATTAATTTTAAGGATAGCGCACACTCCAAATGGACAACTAGAGCAAAATGGCGCTCAATCAAGCATCATTCTCTCCTCAGTACAGCCCAAAAAGATCGCGCCTAGCGGCCCTCTTAAACAAATTAAGAAGTGTTGGTGATTCATTGAAACACTGCCTACGTTAATCAAGGCCCGTGCGCAGTGCTGTTTTTTATTTTTGTTTGGCAATTTAAGTTGCCGACCTCTCTCGCCACGCGCGCTGCTAGCTGGACTAAAGAATTTTAAATTATCGTTTTCCCGCCGGGAAATGCCCCGCTCGCCTGAGTCGCCTCGCAGTTGAGACTGAGAGTAGGGGTTCAGCAGAAAAGGCTGAAATTTTCGGTTCGCGAAAGTATGATAGCCTATATTACAATTTTAATTGATTCCATAGAAGTAGTCATTATATAACTGTTATTACATTTTAGAAATTGAAGGATGTGAGAGCTGGATTAATCCAAGGTGAGAGTATGATATCTCAATTCTCATAAGCAGAGACAAGGCTTAATGGTTTTTTAAGGCTCCTTATTTACTAAGGTATGTTATTAATTGCGAAATTAATTTCGGATGTTAAAAATTAATTGGAATTTGTAGGTTTTGAATCAAAATGGTAGTATGCATGGTGCCTAGTTGTACTATAAGTGAGAAGACGAGGAAAAGAAAGAAATAAGAAAATGATGCAAACCCTATTAGCTTTCACATGTTACCAAGAGATGAAACACTTAAAAGGAAATGGATTTTTGCAATATTTAAGACAAGCGACTGTGATAAAATTGCAATCAATGGACATTACAAAGTGTGTAGCCAGCATTTCAAAGAAGAAGATTTTAGTAAGTCGTGCTCAAGGAAACGGTTACATCTTGACGCGGTACCAACTGTGATAACTTGCTGTGATAAATCAAGTCAAAGCAATAACCAAGCTGTGAAGAAAATTGTCTGTAATACTAGTCATATAACCGAAAAAAATTCAAATGAATAAAATTCCTTAGCAGCATTATTGAAATTAATTGAAGCCCAGGACAATGGAGGTCTACGATATCCCAGCAGACTTTTAATATCTCTTTTAACTATTGTCACGGATTTTGCTGAAAATTCTATTAATATTTTACCGAATAACCTTCTACTTGCTACGTACTGTCAAATTATTTTGGCACATTTTATGCAACCTCTTAAATGCGCCTGTCCTAACAATGCTCAATTAGTAAAGTTGTTACTTTCAAAATATTTAAAGCCACTACTGTATAACCATGCTCGCGATGCAACAGATGTCCAAGAAATTAAAAAAAACCTTAATTCTAAGCCATTATCCAGAAAAGTATTAAAAGTGTAAAGCCTAACATTGAAAATAGTTCAAAATAAAGTCTTTAAAACGTTTACCTTTACAGTTTCTTTCTGTGGATGCTGGAATTACTTTTATCTTTACTTACAAATTTTAACTAGTTTTTATTTTAATATATGTATGGATGCCCCCTTGAAATTACCGCCTTATCATTTTCAAATTAATAGATGCTCCCTTATTTCAGGCCAGCTCGGAGTGCCATCTCGTGGTAAATAAAAGATAAAACAAGAAGTCGCGTTTCTTGAAAGTCTCCCCCCACGAAAACACCGCGCACGGGCCTTGATTAACGTAGGCAGCGATTGAAATTTATTGGACGCTAATTGGGCAAAAATAAAGAGAGCAGTAAAATACTTCTTCATAAAGCATATAGTTTACATAATTATGATAAAAGCAAACATTAAAAGCCTATATTGACAGCACCTCTCTACTACGTAGGTTTTTTTGGTTTAGTTAAATCATTCTGCGTCATTTTGTCTTTAAATATCATTATAAAATCACCCTAAAAACTGAACCGGATTAACACTAATGGGGGCCATGTGCCAAGTATAATTTGGGGCCCTTATTTTTCGACTTTTATAATGTCTAAACGCAAAACATCAAAAGAATAGGTACATTACCTCTGAAAACGTTGTAGGGTCACGTCACTTGGTTACTTTCCATCGATCTTACAAAGTCCGTGGCGCACCTACTTTTTTATTAACGTGGCTCACGCAAAATCGCAAGAATTTCTTTCGTCTAAGAAATTAGGAATTAGTCCACGCAACACCTCTGAGGCTCTGAATAAGCCCCAGCCTCAGAGGCCACTAAGTAAGCCCCAACCTCGGAGGTCTCCTTAGATAGCCCCAACTTCGGGGGCCCTGTACCATAGCAACCTTAACACATACCTTAATACGGCTATGCCTCCGCCCAATTTTTTTTTCCACAACAAAGTTCCTAAAGTAGCCCAATTTGGCGGGAAATCGCCCATCTGGCAACTCTGGTTCGCTCCCACTTACTACGCTACGCATTTTCCATCGCACTACACATAGGTTCTGACGTCACTCTCCAGTCCGCGCCCTTTACAATAATCTGTTTTAATTGTTAGTGTTTAATCAAATGTATTAAAAGATTGAAAATTGATTAGTTGTTACTTGTGAAAAGTCACGATTAACAATTGGTTAGTTTTTAATTACGACTACAGTATATAACAATTAATAAATTTTTAATCGTGAGTTTTCACAATAACACTTAATTAATTGTTAATTTTTATAGCCGTGATTAACAATTAATTAATTGTTAAGTTTTAGTTGCCCCAGCAATTAAAATTTGCCCAACACTGGGGCACCACACCAAAAAAGATAGGACTTTGAGGGAAGGCCATAGAGCCTGCGTTCTCTCTTCTATTACGTAATATTCCTTCGGGAGATTTAAAAGGGGGTTGCAAAATAAGTTCTTTAACTTTTCCACGTTCGAAATCACCCGCTAGACCGAGCCACAAGGCGCGACCAAATTCCCCAAAAGTATCGACTTCTTCCGATACTAACGGCGTCTAAACAACGGCGTTTCAACCCAAGAATGTACAATGTCAGACAGACGGAGCCACTATCGAGTAGCGTTAAGAAAGCGGTCGATTATCTTTATCGCGCCGAGCCAGAGTTTTCTCGAAAGAAAAAAAAGGGTGACAACGTATTCACGCACGAACGGATTCTTTTAGGGAAATTTCACTTTCAAGCTGACCGCGGTCTATCGGCTTTATCTAGAACTAATAAGCGTAACTTTTCGGGGGTTTTCGGTGATACGCCTAGCGGAGATATCTTTAAGTTCAACATCTTTATAAGGAGTAGTTTTTCCCCGCTTTCTTCGTACGCGGGGCCCCTTTCATTATTCTATTTCTATCGAAGGTGATTACGCACTCTCCTTAAATAGATCGATAAGGGGAGGGTTTCGGAACCAAGCGTCGAAAATTGAGAATTTGTTTTAGCTTCGTTTCTTCCGCCAGAAAGAGTGCGCTCCCCTGGAGTATACGTCTTTACTCTCTCGCTTCAGACAAAAATGAATAAATTATGAGGAACATAAAACTGAAAAGAATACAGAAAAATCATAATATCAAAATGAAAATCAAAAATTGCAATTACAAAAAGAGAAGTCGACGGAAACTATAAGCTGGCTTTAGAGCACCCGAATGCTACGAATCGAACCAAGATAAAAGATATAATGCTTAGAGAGAGAGAGATAGATTGTAGCGTAAATTCGTTTGATTTATGTCATGGAGGAATAGTAGAGGAGGGGAAAGGAAAGAAGGCGCTAAACTCGACAGCGTAGTGCCAGTTCGAGGCGGGGAAAAACAGGGGGGGGGAAGTCGAGGTAGACTTTTTAAAGAATTCAAACCCTAACCGGTAGATCGCGCCATGATCGCGCTGCCTGTGTTGGAATGTATGAAAACATGGAGGTATAGATAAAAGTCTACCTCGACATACCCCTTTACGCGATTTCTGAAGAGCTATTACTCTATGGCGGAGTGTAGAATAATATTTTTGAATCGTACGTACTTTATCTAAACACGAAGAGTCGAAGGCTCAAAGAGCGAATAGCGTCCCCGCTTCATCCGATATCCAAATACAGAGTGGCCAAATAAACAAGGCTGATAAAAAAAGCGAAACTAGAAATATATCACTCAACTTCTAAATTCGCTTTTTGGCCCCGCTCGAGAACGGCTGGCCTTGAGCTTAACTCACTTTACAGTTGTCCACGCCACGAACGACCTAACTACATCAACGTGTCCTTGAAATCTCCAGATTTAAACATTCCCCGATTAGTGAAGCCTCCATTTTGGCAAGTGCCGTACTGCCAGACAACTGACGTTCGACGATAGTGTAATTTACGCTTAGTCTCAAATATACGTTCTAGACAGTGGAAATATTTAACGAAACTGGCCTAGGATAGACAACACGACGTAAGGATAGTTTCGAGCAACTCTCCCGAAAGCGGCGCTACCTCGCGGAATAGTCCTGAACAATTTCACCCACGTAAAAAAATGAAGCAAACATTAGCGCCGCCAAAAGCGGGGAAGAGCGTGTTTGCCGAAAGGAGAAGCCATTGTGTAACCCGATTTTTGGCGGCGCGGCGTAGTTGCTAGCTAGTTGGCCGTCCGCGGCGCGTGTAACTGAATCTGGGTTCGCCTCAATTGGAGCTTTGATTTTTCAAACAAAAACACGCCACTCTCAGACCGAAATAATTCGAAGCCGTCTCTAACTAAATAGAAAGTAGGCGCACCACCACTCCAACCCTATACGTAGCCGCTTCTAGATAAAGCTAGCTTTTTAAGCATCTTCCTCTAGTACAGAGGAAATAAGCTGTTATTTTCATTACTGATGTATGCGTTGGTGGTGAAGGTTAATAATGCAGTGGAAGCTATGGCTCCGTATAGGTCCCCGGGAATCGACGAATTCTCTTCAACGGCACTCGACATTAATTTAATTCAGGCGTCATTCAATTGGTATTAGTTCTCTCTATCTACCTATGCCAGTGTTGAAATGTGGTTTTTAAAAAAAGGGGTTATTTCGCCCTCCATTGGAAATTACGGCGTATAGGTTCCCGGGAGTCGACGAATTATCTTCAACGGCACTCGATATAATTTTAATTCAGGCGTCATTCGAGTGGTATTAGTTCTGTCTATCTACCTCGGCCAGTGTTGAGCCGCTGTTAAAATCAAGAGTGCTAGGCGGAAGAGGCAATTATTATGGCTGTGCCATCTTGTTTATATATATATATATATATATATATATATATATATATAATAGGGAATTACGATGGCGGATCGATCCGTTTTGGCCGTGTTTACGCGGTTTTACTCTGTTTTCCATCTGTATGCATTTCGGAGCGAAGATCGTGTGGTACAGCTTAAATAGGCTTTAATTACCCTGAAATTATAAGATTACAATTATTCGTTCTACAGCTGAACAGAAAATGACATAGCCAACGAATTTTCCAGATTTCTTTTGAACCTCCATCCGTAAATGCTACAAGAAAAACCTCGTCCTTCACCATAAGAACGAAAAATGGGGAATAGGATTTAGTTTTGGTTATCGTTTTGTTTATACTGTAATAGCAACAATACTAAGATGACTTTTCGATAAAGGATTAGTTTTGCAGAACTTTTTATATTATCGCGTTTTGATCCTTATTACCGTATGGATTTCAACACAATTGAAGAATATAAAACACAATGCAATTAATTTAATTCTTTTAACTGATAATACTGATTTGAAAACCTTGATGTAATTTTATTTATAAGCTGTGGGTTTTTATGCTATATAATTTCAAATGCAGGTATTGTTTAAAGTACAAATGCATAATTTAATGTATCAGGTTTTGTATTTTTGTGTTTATTGATAATATAAATACCGATAAGATTATGCAACTAAATATTACTTTTATGCATTTGTGAGCTTTAAAGGTACTTGGATCTTTTTAACTAAGAACCCTATGTAAATAATGTAACCATATTAATAGTTAATTAATAAATTATAAAAATAATAACGCTTTCTATGCTTTAAGAAATATGTTTACTTTCTTCATATATTAAGCTATTTCAAATACCATAATGGGTTCAAGTACATACCATAAATATAATATAGCAATTAAAATTTAAATAACACACAATACTTTTAGTATTTTGTTTATTATTTTCCATTGCCGCCGTTAGATGTCACCAAAGCATCTATTTAAATAAATTTATCCCTTGTTAAAAAAACTTTGTTTTCTAGATTTGAGGTTTACTTTTAAGCATCACTGTAATTAAGAAATAAATATAAAAACATAATGCAACTATTTTTTTTTACCTGAGTGTAATACCTTGATATATTGTTTAACTTCTTTCATTTTTAAAAATGTAATTGCTTGACTTAAATAAAGCGTGAAAATTATTAGTTTCAAATGATATTTACAAATCTTATCCACTCTAAAGTCCATTTTTCAGGTATTAGTAAGTATTTCATACAAACTAACTTCTAAGTTTGAAAACAAATATGGATTTAGTACGTAAATAAAATCCTTTTAAAGTACTTTGAAGGACTCTTTATACGTTTTGAACTTGAATAAAATTAAAAACAATAATCTAAGATACCCTTTAAAGTTATATCCCTTTAGAGTTTATCAGTAAAACCACTTACTTTAAGTATTTTTTAATCCGTTCGGTCTAATAGTAGATTACGCACCTATAATCCATGATGTTTTCATTTAAATACAAATTATAACGAATTGAAAGTTTGAAGAAAATATTAATTTAGTTTGTAAATGAAATCCTTTTATAGTACTTTGAAGGGCTCTTAATACGTTTTGAACTTCCAAAATAAATTAATGTACTAAGTTACGTTTAAAAGAACCTTTTGTAACAATTCCAATATGTAAATATAGGTATAAGGATTGAAAAAATACTTAAAGAAACTCAGCGTAAATTAGAATGGAAATCGGCTCCGGTAACGGTTTGGCAAATTTTAATTCTAATCTCAGGTTACTGTTTTTTTACAAGATGTAAGTGATTAGCGTTGTTATTAAGCTCCGAGGTATCCAAAATCAAAAAGCAGCCTTTAATTTTCTATTTTTGTTTGAAAATAACCAAAACTATGCAGTTTTTTTTTAAAAGAATCTCACAAATTATACTAACTTTTAACAAAATATCCCCAATTATAATAACTTTTAACCAGGGATAAAAATGAAACTATTCAAAATATCTACAAAACTCAATTTTCGTAAATAGACAATAGTTTTAAAATTAAGTTGGCTTATGGCAAAAATTAGAATAATTTAGGAAATTCTGTTAAAAATTAGTAATTTTAATATTTTAATATTTTAATATTTTTATATTTTTATATTTTTATATTTTTATATTTTTTATTTTATTTCATTTTATTTTATATTTTATTTTATTTCATATTTTATTTTATATTTTATTTTATTTCATATTTTATTTTATATTTTATTGTATTTCATATTTTATTTTATTTCATATTGTATTTTATATTTTATTTTATTTCATATTTTATTTTATATTTTATTTTATTTCATATTTTATTTTATATTTTATTTTATTTCATATTTTATTTTATTTCATATTTTATTTTATATTTTATATAACAGGTCTTAAGCCAATCAATGACATACAATATTATCCCTTTACTTCTCTGCTCCCTTCCAACTATCTTGCAATATTTTCAATCCAATTGTATTTGGTTTTATATCTTTAACTTTATTTCTCAGTACAATTTCCCTTTGACAAGCTTCTTCTAACTTCAATTCCCACTTTTTTAAATGCTTTTCCATTTCGTCCAAATGCTCTTTTATTTTTTGCATATCTAACCACGTCCTATTATACTCTAGTAGAAGGAAAGTGAGGGTGTGGCGTCAGTCCCAGGATCGAGGATCGAGGATCCAGGATTTAAGGGGTGAAATGGGGGTAAAATCATCGAAAAGTCAATGTATTTATGGTATTCCTCGCGACGATTTGTTTTCCCGTATATCAACATATTGTGTCCAGGCCAACTTGTTCATTTATCTACGCTTATCTCGAAAGATACTTGAACGTATATCTTATCGCGTTTTATCGTACGGAATAAGTTGAAATGATGTAAAAATTGATAACCTAGGCGGCGCGTGCGCAGATTACCCCGGGGGACGCGGTTAATTTGAATTGAAGTGTTTTGACGTCATGGAATATTCGTTGTTAAAGTAGAATGGAAATATTTTTAAACTTCATTTTAATATCATTGTAAAACGCTTGACACTTGAACCAATCTCACGAGTATTTCTTAAAACGAATATCTCGATCGCGTTTTATCGTACGAAATATGTGGAAATTATGTAAGTTGTATGATACTTTAAAGAGATAAACTGTTATATACGACGCGTGTGGCATTGGGTAGTGGGGGTTTTTCCGGGAACTTTCCCACATACGAGTTAGTTTACCGCGTATATTTCCGTATAAGGGCGTTTTCCGCGTAGTTTTTCCGCGAATGAGCACGTTTTTCGACACCGGCGCGTTTTCACGTAGTTTTCTGCATTGGGGATCTTGTTTCTTGGTATGTTGATGAAAACTCAGAAAAATTTGAGATATACTGATAAAATATTACTCTGATTGACGGGAATTATCGTCACTGCTTATCGTATGTATAACACCTTTTAAGAAAAAGAAATTTTTGAGACAAGGCTGCCATCTATAGAAGCGTTTTACAGTTCATTGAAACATCTAATTTTTTTTAAATCATCATCTCGTTCGTAATTGCCTTTCTATATCTTCAATTTTAAAAGTATATCCTAATTAATTCTATATTTTAAACATTAACAAGTCTCCAAATTATACCAACTTTTAACCAATTTTCCCCAATTGTACTAATTTTTAACAGAATTTCCTAAATTATTCTAATTTTTAACATAAGCCAACTTAATTTCAAAACTATTGTCTATTTATGAAAATTGAGTTTTGTACGTATTTGGAATCGTTTTCATTTGTATCCCTAAAATGGGTGATTTGTAGGAAATTTATATTATTTTTATTGGCTTTACGATATTTCAAGTTAATTTATAAAATATATAAATGAGTTTAATTAAATTAATAATTAAGTTTCGTTCGTATATTGAATATGTATTTATTTATAATAATTTTTTCACCTAGATTAATTTTTTTATCCCCCACACTCTCGATCCAGCTCCCTACTAACGTGTCCATTTATAAAATCAAAATTGAACCGTTATGAATAATCCATATAAACGTAAAAGACGCGGGCGTCTTGAAATCCAAGTTTCGTTTCCACTGAAATAGAAACAACAATAGGAAAGGGTCTTTCTGGTGACCTAACTTTTAACATTGCTGGACGTTTTATATTTATTATGTTCTGTTACTTATAGTCATATGGATTTCCATTCATTCGAGGAAGTTAGTGAAATAGTGGAAGAGTAAGTAGAAGGAAAGTGAGGGTGTGGCGTCAGTCCCAGGATCGAGGATCGAGGATCCAGGATTTAAGGGGTGAAATGGGGGTAAAATCATCGAAAAGTCAATGTATTTATGGTATTCCTCGCTACGATTTGTTTTCTCATATATCAACATATTGTGTCCAGGTCAACTTGTTCATTTATCTACGCTTATCTCGAAAGGTACTTGAACGTATATCTTATCGCGTTTTATCGTACGGAATAAGTTGAAATGATGTAAAAATTGATAACCTAGGCGGCGCGTGCGCAGATTACCCCGGGGGACGCGGTTAATTTGAATTGAAGTGTTTTGACGTCATGGAATATTCGTTGTTAAAGTAGAATGGAAATATTTTTAAACTTCATTTTAATATCATTGTAAAACGCTTGACACTTGAACCAATCTCACGAGTATTTCTTAAAACGAATATCTCGATCGCGTTTTATCGTACGAAATATGTGGAAATTATGTAAGTTGTATGATACTTTAAAGAGATAAACTGTTATATACGACGCGTGTGGCATTGGGTAGTGGGGGTTTTTCCGGGAACTTTCCCACATACGAGTTAGTTTACCGCGTATATTTCCGTATAAGGGCGTTTTCCGCGTAGTTTTTCCGCGAATGAGCACGTTTTTCGACACCGGCGCGTTTTCACGTAGTTTTCTGCATTGGGGATCTTGTTTCTTGGTATGTTGATGAAAACTCAGAAAAATTTGAGATATACTGATAAAATATTACTCTGATTGACGTGAATTATCGTCACTGCTTATCGTATGTATAACACCTTTTAAGAAAAAGAAATTTTTGAGACAAGGCTGCCATCTATAGAAGCGTTTTACAGTTCATTGAAACATCTAATTTTTTTTAAATCATCATCTCGTTCGTAATTGCCTTTCTATATCTTCAATTTTAAAAGTATATCCTAATTAATTCTATATTTTAAACATTAACAAGTCTCCAAATTATACCAACTTTTAACCAATTTTCCCCAATTGTACTAATTTTTAACAGAATTTCCTAAATTATTCTAATTTTTAACATAAGCCAACTTAATTTCAAAACTATTGTCTATTTATGAAAATTGAGTTTTGTACGTATTTGGAATCGTTTTCATTTGTATCCCTAAAATGGGTGATTTGTAGGAAATTTATATTATTTTTATTGGCTTTACGATATTTCAAGTTAATTTATAAAATATATAAATGAGTTTAATTAAATTAATAATTAAGTTTCGTTCGTATATTGAATATGTATTTATTTATAATAATTTTTTCACCTAGATTATTTTTTTTATCCCCCACACTCTCGATCCAGCTCCCTACTAACGTGTCCATTTATAAAATCAAAATTGAACCGTTATGAATAATCCATATAAACGTAAAAGACGCGGGCGTCTTGAAATCCAAGTTTCGTTTCCACTGAAATAGAAACAACAATAGGAAAGGGTCTTTCTGGTGACCTAACTTTTAACATTGCTGGACGTTTTATATTTATTATGTTCTGTTACTTATAGTCATATGGATTTCCATTCATTCGAGGAAGTTAGTGAAATAGTGGAAGAGTAAGTAGAAGGAAAGTGAGGGTGTGGCGTCAGTCCCAGGATCGAGGATCGAGGATCCAGGATTTAAGGGGTGAAATGGGGGTAAAATCATCGAAAAGTCAATGTATTTATGGTATTCCTCGCTACGATTTGTTTTCTCATATATCAACATATTGTGTCCAGGTCAACTTGTTCATTTATCTACGCTTATCTCGAAAGGTACTTGAACGTATATCTTATCGCGTTTTATCGTACGGAATAAGTTGAAATGATGTAAAAATTGATAACCTAGGCGGCGCGTGCGCAGATTACCCCGGGGGACGCGGTTAATTTGAATTGAAGTGTTTTGACGTCATGGAATATTCGTTGTTAAAGTAGAATGGAAATATTTTTAAACTTCATTTTAATATCATTGTAGTACGCTTGACACTTGAACCAATCTCACGAGTATTTCTTAAAACGAATATCTCGATCGCGTTTTATCGTACGAAATAAGTGGAAATTATGTAAGTTGTATGATTGATAACCTAGGCAGGAAGATAGCGCGCGCGTGCGTTGATTACTTGGGAGGCGCGGATTGCCCGGGCGCGCGGTTAATTTGAATTTAAAACATGGATTCCCTCTCCGAAATAATTCATGTACCAAAAATTGGACCGCAAGTTTTTTTTCTTTTTAGGGGAATCTCTATGGGAGTTTAACATTACAATAAAGCTAATAGGTCCAGTTTGGGGTACTTTTGGTCCGAAATGGGGTACATAGGGCCGAGAATGGTGACTTTGGTCGTTTTTAGGGTACTTTTGGTCTAATTTGGTCCATTTTTGGGTACATCAGAAAAGCAGTTGGAAAAACGAAGAGCCTTTTTTTCTTCCACCCATCTCCAAACCCCAAAAATTTATTGCTTTAATTTATTAATCGCTTCCGTAGGTATAAAATAAGATAAAAACAACTTACCTATATTTTAATTACGGTAAATTAAAAATACTTAATTAGTGTACTAAGTTACGTTTAAAAGAACCTTTTGTAACAATTCCAATATGTAAATATAGGTAAGAGACAAGGCTACCATCTATAGAAGCGTTTTACAGTTCATTTAAAAATCTATTTTTTTTAAATCATCATCTCGTTCGTAATTGCCTTTCTATCTCTTCAATTTTAAAAGTATCCTAATTAATTCTATATTTTTAACATTAACAAGTCTCCAAATTATACAACTTTTAACCAATTTTCCCCAATTATACTAATTTTTAACAGAATTTCCTAGATTATTCTAATTTTACCATAAGCCAACTTAATTTCAAAACTATTGTCTATTTATGAAAATTGAGTTTTGTACGTATTTTGAATCGTTTCATTTTTATCCCTAAAATGGGTGATTTGTAGGAAATTTATATTATTTTTATTGGCTTTACGATATTTCAAGTTAATTTATAAAATTTATAAATGAGTTTAATTAAATTAATAATTAAGTTTTGTTCGTATATTGAATCGGTATTTATTTATAATAATTTTTTCACCTAGATTAATTTTTTATCCCCCACACTCTCGATCTAGCTCCCTACTATACGTGTCCATTTATAATATCAAAATTGAACCGTCATGAATAATCCATATAAACGTAAAAGACGCGAGCGTCTTGAAGTCCAAGTTTCGTTTCTACTGAAATAGAAACAACAAGAGGAAAGGGTCTTTCTGGTGACCTAACATTTAACATTGCTGGACGTTTTATATTTATTGTGTTCTGTTACTTATAGTCATATGGATTTCCATTCATTCGAGGAAGTTAGTGAAATAGTGGAAGAGTATAATAGGACGTGGTTAGATATGCAAGAAATAAAAGAACATTCGGACGAAATGGAAAAGCTTTTAAAAAAGTGGGAATTGAAGTTAGAAGAAGCTTGTCAAAGGGAAATTGTACTGAGAAATAAAGTTAAAGATATAAAAACAAATACAATTGGATTGAAAATATTGCAAGATAGTTGGAAGGGAGCAGAGAAGTAAAGGGATAATATTGTATGTCATTGATTGGCTTAAGAACTGTTAAATAAAATATAAAATAAAATATGAAATAAAATAAAATATAAAATAAAATATGAAATAAAATAAAATATAAAATAAAATATGAAATAAAATAAAATATAAAATAAAATATGAAATAAAATAAAATATAAAATAAAATATGAAATAAAATAAAATATAAAATAAAATATGAAATAAAATAAAATATAAAATAAAATATGAAATAAAATAAAATATAAAATAAAATATGAAATAAAATAAAATATGAAATAAAATAAAATGTAAGTAGGAATACTCGGTGATAATTCTTAACGAAAAATCAAAAAATTACTTACTTCAACCTTTCTCCCAGTTATTAGTTTCGTTTTAAACTTGGTTTACGTTTTAATTTTACTTTGCTATTCTAGAAAATTCCAAAATTCCTTTAGAGTTTATCAGTAAAACCACTTACTTTAAGTATTTTTTTAATTAGTTCGGTCTAATAGTAGATTACGCACCTATAATCCATGATGTTTTCATTTAAATTCAAATTATAACGAATTGAAAGTTTGAAGAAAATATTAATTTAGTTTGTAATTTTACCATAAGCCAAATTCATTTCAAAACTATTGTCTATTTATGAAAATTGAGTTTTGTACGTATTTTGAATCGTTTCATTTTTATCCCTAAAATGGGTGATTTGTAGGAAATTTATATTATTTTTATTGGCTTTACGATATTTCAAGTTAATTTATAAAATTTATAAATGAGTTTAATTAAATTAATAATTAAGTTTTGTTCGTATATTGAATCGGTATTTATTTATAATAATTTTTTCACCTAGATTAATTTTTTATCCCCCACACTCTCGATCTAGCTCCCTACTATACGTGTCCATTTATAATATCAAAATTGAACCGTCATGAATAATCCATATAAACGTAAAAGACGCGGGCGTCTTGAAGTCCAAGTTTTGTTTCCACTGAAATAGAAACAACAAGAGGAAAGGGTCTTTCTGGTGACCTAACATTTAACATTGCTGGACGTTTTATATTTATTGTGTTCTGTTACTTATAGTCATATGGATTTCCATTCATTCGAGGAAGTTAGTGAAATAGTGGAAGAGTATAATCGGACGTGGTTAGATATGCAAGAAATAAAAGAACATTTGGACGAAATAAAAAAGCATTTAAAAAAGTGGGAATTGAAGTTAGAAGAAGCTTGTCAAGGGGAAACTGTACTGAGAAATAAAGTTAAAGATATAAAAACAAATACAATTGGATTGAAAATATTGCAAGATAGTTGGAAGGGAGCAGAGAAGTAAAGGGATAATATTGTATGTCATTGATTGGCTTAAGAACAGTTAAATAAAATATAAAATAAAATATGAAATAAAATAAAATATAAAATAAAATATGAAATAAAATAAAATATAAAATAAAATATGAAATAAAATAAAATGTAAGTAGGAATACTCGGTGATAATTCTTAACTTTGTCTTAATGTATGTATTTTATATGAATTGTTCATTTCCTGTGTCTGCTGACAAAGGGTTAATCGTTTATTTTATAAATTAATTTATTAAATTAAAAAAAAAATATATAAATATAATAAAAAGTAAATTACATAAATCCATCGGAATTGATTTGCGGGTGTTCGGGGATTTGATAAACATCGTTAACATTTCTTATTGGAGGAGGGTACGTACGTTATAATGCTATATAAAAATAATTTTTATCGGTACTCAAAAATTAAAAAACGAAAAATCAAAAAAATTACTTACTTCAACCTTTCTCCCAGTTATTAGTTTCGTTTTAAACTTGGTTTACGTTTTAGTTTTACTTTGCTATTCTAGAAAATTCCAAAATTCCTTTAGAGTTTATCAGTAAAACCACTTACTTTAAGTATTTTTTTTTAATTAGTTCGGTCTAATAGTAGATTACGCACCTATAATCCATGATGTTTTCATTTAAATTCAAATTATAACGAATTGAAAGTTTGAAGAAAATATTAATTTAGTTTGTAAATGAAATCCTTTTATAGTACTCTGAAGGGCTCTTAATACGTTTTGAACTTCCAAAATAAATTAATGTACTAAGTTACGTTTAAAAGAACCTTTTGTAACAATTCCAATATATACAAATTAATAAAATAAAAGTATTTAAATAAGAATTGCTTCACTAAATTATGCATTTGCACTTTAAATAATACCTGATTTTGAAATTATATTAGAATAATTATATTGTTAAACTTCTTTCATTTTTAAAAATGTAGTAGAAAATGAAAGATATTTTAATTAAAACATTTCTTAATTTCTTTATTACCTAAAAATATTTACAATATTTACAAATTTTTATATTGTTTAACTTCTTTCATTTTTAAAAATGTAATTGCTTGACTTAAATAAAGCGTGAAAATTATTAGTTTCAAATGATATTTACAAATCTTATCAACTCTAAAGTCTCTTTGTTTTATTTAAAAAATAGGCTTGTTCACTTTCGATTATTTAAACATTTAACAATTTTTATTTAACTATTGGTTATTTAAATAAATACCACTTTTATTCAATTATTCACAATTAAATAAGTTAAAATGATATTCTTTTTACCAACGTTTTTTAAATAAATCGGAAAATTTGTGGATAAAAATTAATCGACTGCCGAACACTAGAAGCAATTCTAATTTAAATGCGTATATTTAAATAGGAAAAAATGAACGATTCGATCGGAGGTATATCATTAATTTAACGTATTGAACGTAGAGTAAGAGGCTTTTGTAGTAATTACTACCTATATTTGCATTTCAGAAATCTATTTTAACATATTGAACGACAAGAAAAGAGGCTTTTGTAGTATTTACTACCTATATTTGCATTTCAGAAATCTATTTTAACATATTGAGCGCCAAGAAAAGAGGCTTTTGTAGTATTTACTACCTTTATTTACATATTGGAATGTAATTTAACGTATTGAAGGTAGAGTATAGAGATTTAGTAGTATTTACTACCTACATTTGCATTTCAGAAATCTTTTTTAACATATTGAACGCCAAGAAAAGAGGCTTTTGTAGTATTTTTCCTCCTATATTTACATATTGGAATGTAATTTAACGTATTGAAGGTAAAGTATAGAGATTTTGTAGTATTTTACTACCTATATTGGCATTTCGGAAGTATATTTTAACGTGTTGAATGTAGAGTATAGAGAGTGTTGTAGTATTTTTCTTCCTACGTGACTACACCGGAAACGTCTCTGTGTTATTCGCTTTAGTAATCAAGCCGACTCTGAACATATGTTTTACTCTTTATTCTACGAGGTTTAAACATACACCATTTCAGTACATTCTTAACTTATTCCATACGCTATTTAAAACACATGCGATAAAGATAACGAGGAAACAAGTTAACTCTGAACATATATGTTATGCTCTATACTTGAAGGATGTTGTAAGCTTAAATTCATAATGGTTAATGTGTAGTATTTTTCTACCTTTTTACATTTTATAGTATTTCTTTATCTATATTTGTGTATCGGAAATGTATTTTAACGTATCGAACGTAGAGTAAATTTTTTTTTATATTTTCTTTATATATTTGCGTATCAGAGTTGTGTGTTGTCGTATTAAAAGAAGAAAAAGGAACTTTTCATAGTGTTATTCTACCTATTTACATATCGGAAATGTATTTATATTTTACCGTATTTAAAATATAGGTAATTGTTTTTATTGGCTTGACTTAAATAAAGCGTGAAAGTTATTAGTTTCAAAATGATATTTACAAATCTTATCCACACAAATTTAATTTAATTTTAATTTTAGTGTTTTATAGTATCTTTCTGACTATATTTGTGTATAAGAATTATATTTTACCGTATTTAAATAGTAATAAAAGCGAATTGAAAGTTTGAAGAAAATATGAATTAAGTTCGTAAATAAAATCCTTTTATAGTACTTTGAAGGACTCTTAATACGTTTTCAACTTGAATAAAATTAAAACAATAATCTAAGATACCCTTTAAAGTTAAATTCCTTTAGAGTTTATCAGTAAAACCACTTTAAGTATTTTTTCAATGCTTATACCTATATTTACATATTGGAATTGTTACAAAAGGTTCTTTTCAACGTAACTTAGTACACTAATTAAGTATTTATTTAATTAATTTGTGTATCTAAAATAAACGATTAACCCTTTGTCAGCAGACACAGGAAATGAACAATTCCTATAAAATACATACATTAAGACAAAGTTAAGAATTATCACCGAGTATTCCTACTTACATTTTATTTTATTTCATATTTTATTTTATATTTTATTTTATTTCATATTTTATTTTATATTTTATTTTATTTCATATTTTATTTTATATTTTATTTTATTTCATTTTTTATTTTATATTTTATTTAACAGTTCTTAAGCCAATCAATGACATACAATATTATCCCTTTACTTCTCTGCTCCATTCCAACTATCTTGCTATATTTTCAATCCAATTGTATTTGTTTTTATATCTTTAACTTTATTTCTCAGTACAATTTCCCTTACAAAAGCTTCTTCTAACTTCAATTCCCACTTTTTTAAATGCTTTTTTATTTCGTCCAAATGTTCTTTTATTTCTTGCATATCTAACCACGTCCTATTATACTCTTCCACTATTTCACTTACTTCCTCGAATGAATGGAAATCCATATGACTATAAGTAACAGAACACAATAAATATAAAACGTCCAGCAATGTTAAATGTTAGGTCACCAGAAAGACCCTTTCCTCTTGTTGTTTCTATTTCAGTGGAAACGAAACTTGGACTTCAAGACGCCCGCGTCTTTTACGTTTATATGGATTATTCATGAAGGTTCAATTTTGATATTATAAATGGACACGTATAGTAGGGAGCTAGATCGAGAGTGTGGGGGATAAAAAATTAATCTAGGTGAAAATATTATTATAAATAAATACCGATTCAATATACGAACAAAACTTAATTATTAATTTAATTAAACTCATTTATAAATTTTATAAATTAACTTGAAATATCGTAAAGCCAATAAAAATAATATAAATTTCCTACAAATCACCCATTTTAGGGATAAAAATGAAATGATTCAAAATACGTACAAAACTCAATTTTCATAAATAGACAATAGTTTTGAAATGAAGTTGGCTTATGGTAAAATAACAAACTAAATTAATATTTTCTTCAAACTTTCAATTCGTTATAATTTGAATTTAAATGAAAACATCATGGATTATAGGTGCGTAATCTACTATTAGACCGAACTAATTAAAAAAAATACTTAAAGTAAGTGGTTTTACTGATAAACTCTAAAGGAATTTTGGAATTTTCTAGAATAGCAAAGTAAAACTAAATCGTAAACCAAGTTTAAAACGAAACTAATAACTGGGAGAAAGGTTGAAGTAAGTAATTTTTTGATTTTCGTTAAAAATTATCACCGAGTATTCCTACTTACATTTTATTTTATTTCATATTTTATTTTATTTCATATTTTATTTTATTTCATATTTTATTTTATATTTTATTTTATTTCATATTTTATTTTATATTTTATTTTATTTCATATTTTATTTTATATTTTATTTTATTTCATATTTTATTTTATATTTTATTTTATTTCATATTTTATTTTATTTCATATTTTATTTTATATTTTATTTAACAGTTCTTAAGCCAATCAATGACATACAATATTATCCCTTTACTTCTCTGCTCCCTTCCAACTATCTTGCAATATTTTCAATCCAATTGTATTTGTTTTTATATCTTTAACTTTATTTCTCAGTACAATTTCCCTTTGACAAGCTTCTTCTAACTTCAATTCCCACTTTTTTAAATGCTTTTCCATTTCGTCCAAATGTTCTTTTATTTCTTGCATATCTAACCACGTCCTATTATACTCTTCCACTATTTCACTAACTTCCTCGAATGAATGGAAATCCATATGACTATAAGTAACAGAACACAATAAATATAAAACGTCCAGCAATGTTAAATGTTAGGTCACCAGAAAGACCCTTTCCTCTTGTTGTTTCTATTTCAGTAGAAACGAAACTTGGACTTTAAGACGCTCGCGTCTTTTACGTTTATATGGATTATTCATGACGGTTCAATTTTGATATTATAAATGGACACGTATAGTAGGGAGCTAGATCGAGAGTGTGGGGGATAAAAAATTAATCTAGGTGAAAAAATTATTATAAATAAATACCGATTCAATATACGAACGAAACTTAATTATTAATTTAATTAAACTAATTTATAAATTTTATAAATTAACTTGAAATATCGTAAAGCCAATAAAAATAATATAAATTTCCTACAAATCACCCATTTTAGGGATAAAAATGAAACGATTCAAAATACGTACAAAACTCAATTTTCATAAATAGACAATAGTTTTGAAATTAAGTTGGCTTATGGTAAAATTAGAATAATCTAGGAAATTCTGTTAAAAATTAGTATAATTGGGGAAAATTGGTTAAAAGTTGTATAATTTGGAGACTTGTTAATGTTAAAAATATAGAATTAATTAGGATACTTTTAAAATTGAAGAGATAGAAAGGCAATTACGAACGAGATGATGATTTAAAAAAAAATAGATTTTTAAATGAACTGTAAAACGCTTCTATAGATGGTAGCCTTGTCTCTTACCTATATTTACATATTGGAATTGTTACAAAAGGTTCTTTTAAACGTAACTTAGTACACTAATTAAGTATTTTTAATTTACCGTAATTAAAATATAGGTAAGTGGTTTTTATCTTATTTTATACCTACGGAAGCGATAAATAAATTAAAGCAATAAATTTTTGGGGTTTGGAGATGGGTGGAAGAAAAAAAAGGCTCTTCGTTTTTCCAACTGCTTTTCTGATGTACCCAAAAATGGACCAAATTAGACCAAAAGTACCCTAAAAACGACCAAAGTCACCATTCTCGGCCCTATGTACCCCATTTCGGACCAAAAGTACCCCAAACTGGACCTATTAGCTTTATTGTAATGTTAAACTCCCATAGAGATTCCCCTAAAAAGAAAAAAAAATTGCGGTCCAATTTTGGGTACATGAATTATTTCGGAGAGGGAATCCATGTTTTAAATTCAAATTAACCGCGCGCCCGGGCAATCCGCGCCTCCCAAGTAATCCACGCACGCGCGCGCTATCTTCCTGCCTAGGTTATCAATCATACAACTTACATAATTTCCACTTATTTCGTACGATAAAACGCGATCGAGATATTCGTTTTAAGAAATACTCGTGAGATTGGTTCAAGTGTCAAGCGTACTACAATGATATTAAAATGAAGTTTAAAAATATTTCCATTCTTCTTTAACAACGAATATTCCATGACGTCAAAACACTTCAATTCAAATTAACCGCGTCCCCCGGGGTAATCTGCGCACGCGCCGCCTAGGTTATCAATTTTTACATCATTTCAACTTATTCCGTACGATAAAACGCGATAAGATATACGTTCAAGTACCTTTCGAGATAAGCGTAGATAAATGAACAAGTTGGCCTGGACACAATATGTTGATATATTAGAAAACAAATCGTCGCGAGGAATACCATAAATACATTGACTTTTCGATGATTTTACCCCCATTTCACCCCTTAAATCCTGGATCCTCGATCCTCGATCCTGGGACTGACCCCAAACCCTCACTTTCCTTCTACTTACTCTTCCACTATTTCACTAACTTCCTCGAATGAATGGAAATCCATATGACTATAAGTAACAGAACATAATAAATATAAAACGTCCAGCAATGTTAAAAGTTAGGTCTTGCGTATAAATTTCAATTTGGTGTATAAGTACAGAAGTACTGTTGGATATTAACTTAACTACACCTTTAAGTAAACCGTGCTGGATAAGTTTATCAAAAAACCAAATATCTTATTAATATGGTCTAACTATTCTTTCTCTCTTCGTCTATGCTAAGAAAAGTAAAAAAAAATTAAAAAATTTTCCCAACAGTTACTGCTTCTGTGCTCCACACAATCGCAAGATATATTATCTTTTCATGGTTTTCGTGGTTCGTTCTTTACCAAATATTTTCTATAATAGGAAAATTATACACTGAAATGTGATTTATGAAATATTTGAGAGTGCAAAGCAACGGAAAAAGTAATATAATAAAATTATTGGATAGAATCACCTTTCTAAACAGCAATTAGTTGGTCGCTTCTGGGTGATCCGATTCTCGGAAGCGATCGATGTCTACGGCTATCAGGCAAAGGTCGCGAATGAATGACGAGTCAGTCAAGCCCAACTAAGAAACAGATCGGAATGTAAAACGTTATCCCAATTAGAACGCGTAAACGACAAATTCAAGTTAATGACCCTCAGCGACTATCTCTTCAGTTTTTGAAGAAGGGGGATCCGCTCGTTTCTAATGGTAATGAAGAAAAATTACATAATCAAGATCAGCGAATTTCGTTAATTGAATTCAAAGTAATCGAAGATAAAAACAGCCCCATCCCATTAGCCCAAAGGTATCTATCGCGACGCGTCAATTCCTAGACCTTCGGGTCAAAATGATACGCTTTCTTAGAGAGCGAGAGAGAAACGTACGAACGTTTTCTATACATTATCCTGACAAATCCAGATTATTTATTTTCCCCCTTACTAGCAATCCGTGGTTTTCTCATTTATAAGCTATTAACCTCTAGCCATACGCAAATAAAATCGGCCAACTGCCCCCGACGAAAACAAAACCATTAACATTAATGCCGAAACTGACTACGAGAGGGCGGTAAAGGGGCCGCACGCTTTGCCACCTTCGCCGACAGAACTCCGCGCCACTCACGTAAAATATACATTGTAATTCCGAATTATTTTCCTTGACCAAACTACGCCCAAAAAGTTATACTATACATAGCTCTCCAATACCTTGTTCACTTGTATTTTTTATTCCAGCGCGGATAAATAACACGCGAACATGGCCGCGGATTTGGCAATTAAGGTCACCTTGGCGCAACAGGGGGTTGCTCATTATCGACGCTCGGCTCTGGCTAATGAGAAACAAAAGTGGATGGCTTTCTTTAAATAATCGTTTGAAGATGAAATACGAGGAGTACACACAATAGAGAAAAAGAGATCATTAAGAACTAAATATTTGCTTATGACTTTGGCATATTTCTTACACAATAGTAACGTACCGCGATCAATATTTTAAAAATAGTCCCGGATCATTATTGCCGCGACGTCCTTGGTTCGTAGTATTAGTTTCCGTAAATAACATCCTCGAAGTAACCCTAAATTCGTAGAAGGGGGTTTTATCTACTACTTAAAATAGAACGTTTGATACGATAATGGCGAATAGGAGGGATCCTGGGAGATATGGATAGTAGGCTACAAAATTAAGGGGACTCGACTGGTGATGGAACAGGTAGGACACCCCCTCTGGCGGGCCAAATACGCAACCCCCATTAGGCGCTTCACGCCCCGACGACCAACAAATTGCGGCAGTCGGAAAAGTAGCCGCTACCCACGAGTTCCTCTAATAAACACGACACGCATTTTGTTCTCCGACCGATAAAAAATATTGTTTAAAAATACAGATAAAGATGGAATTTAACAGATGGATTTCTATCGAAAGAGACAAAAACGCTAAACTATCTACGGGTCTATAATACAATTAACAATTTACGCAACCGTAAACGATTAGAAACCCACGTTAGCAAAAAAATTCTTCCAACAGTCATTCTCTTTAAGTATAAATAAATTATTGCTTTTAACTTTTTGTTTTATAAATAGCGCAATAGGAAATTAATAACCTAATCATATTTATATTAATACTAGCTGAGAAGCCCGGCCTCCGGACGGCCTTTCACCTAGTTGAGTAAATTGGGGTTTAGAAAACGGAAACAACATGCACTTTACTTTAAATATGCAAATTAAATTTTTTTAAATAGTAAATATTAATTTTAATATATTGCAAACGTTTAATAGTGCAAAAAATCATATCTTGTAAAATTAACATATATTTGTTTTATTTGATTAGTGTAAGAGGTAATTATGATAAGGCGTTTTTGTACACAATATTTGTAGTTTATCCGTATGGAGTAAGTATGTACAGGTTATTTTCAGCTCCAACTCTTGAGCACGCCACATAAACCGGACCATGGGAAAAGCATCGGTTTTCGAAATTAATTCCCGCTACTTGCGCTTTATTTATTTTTATTGCGAAGTTAAGATTGATTGGAAATTGCAGGCGTTTAAAATCAAATGGCATATCGATTGGTATTATTGGGTATGCGTGGAATAAAACGGCCCGGGCAAAGGTGCCTGCGTGACACAGATAGAAAGGGAGGAGGGGGGGCTGTGAAAAGAGAACGAACGCCAGCGAAAAGGGTCGAAGCATGTACACTGTAGTGTCCATGGTCGAAGGTCGTGCCATGCAGCAGCTAAGTGAGGCAATTAGAGCCAGAGAGCTAAACTCCCGTGTCTCTTAATACCCGCGTCTCTTGAAAGCGTGAGGTCAGGGGTTTCGGTCTTGCGGTCACCGGTTTTTGGTTCCGTGGTCAAAAACTACGAAGGTTAGCAATCTCAAGACGCCCTTAAAATCTGACGGCAGGAGCCACAATGCCACAGGACAAATTTCGTGCGAATCGGACAATTATCTTGGTCTTGCATAGAAGGTAACAAACCAATATATATATATATATATATATATATATATATATATATATATATATATATTTTATTTATATATATTTTATTTATATAGATATAATAAAATTATAGTATATAAAGTGATTTGAATATGTTTCATAGAAAAGCAGGTGATCGAACACTGTTTCAAATGATCGAATAAACATATTACCGAAATTAATTTGATCGAACGTCAAGTGATCGAAGATACAGTTTGTGGAAACTAAACCTGCAGTAGAACTAATAAAAAATATTTTTAATTGATTAGACAGTACTACGTATAAATACACATTTCAAAAACTTATAAATTAAAACCTAACCTAACCCAAACTAAGCTATCCTTACTTAAAATAATAAATAACCAAAAGATAACTTTAGTATAGTCCAAACAAGATTTCCTTTTCATCAGTTTAGCTACACCAAAATAGTACTTTAACAATTATTCGATCAATTGAAAATTCTATCAAATGATACTACTGCTTAATGAAGCTTCGTTCAAACAGCATTAGATCAAAACTTTTTTTCGTTCAATCGTACCTAAACCATATAAAGTTCTTTTTTTTTCCCAATTCACATTGGAAGGGCAAAGTGACCTAATTTGGACCATGACCAATTCTGAACGACCTTTTTAAAACTCCTATAAAAAATCATAGGTTATAGCTCGAACATATATTTTGAGTTTTAAATAATCCGCCAAACCTCTTCGTTCTCGTAATAAATATTGTTTCCAAATAGATGGCAGTAAAAATATAGAAAACTCAATATTTTTAACCAACCGAATTTGCTAAATCCGTCATGCGCACCTTGGTAATTAAAAACCAGTGTTGAGTTCCCGCCAAATTTTAAGACATAACTTCCACTTCGAGCTCTAGAAAACCTTGAATTTTAATTCATTTCGTGATAGTAATTTGATGTTACATCGAATTTAACGTTTACGTAAGTAATTTAGTTTATTTTTAAGAAATTATTCGATTTGCCCTATTCTGAACATACCCTCGACCAATGTAGTCCTATTTCGGACCTAGCAATATACCATATTTGGACCACTGTATAAACCATTTCTGGACCGGTTCAGATATGGTTTATATTTTAAAATGAGAGATATTTAAATATATTTAAATGAAACTTGTCAAAACAGGTTAGTCCAGTATTATATTTGCAGTAGAAACAAAGATAATCTAGACTACGTACCCTAGATTGGAAATGCAGCGAGATTCCTATGGGCTACCGTCTAACCATGTGATTCCCTAGTTGCGGGTGACAATGTAATAGCGGGGGGGGTAAAAAGTCTGAAAAATTCAGTTCGGTTCAGTTTTAAATCTCGTATCCGCCGTCGGTGCTGGCTGCTAGCAGTCTAAAATAAAATCGGGACTGGAGGACGAGCCCCGAGCCCCGAGGGTTCGACCAAGTTTGATTTGAAGCGTAAATTTTCTTTATTTTACTGATTGGATTTCAAAGGTATTTGTTTTAAGTTACATTAACCAGAAATAATATTAAACTAAGGTATATTTTATTTTACCAAGGTGTAAACTAAATATGGGAAAATCTTGCCAATTCAAGAGTTGTAAGAACTATCACAAATCCTCTTTAATCATAAGTTGGTTTAAATTGAAATTGTAGCGAAGTTTAATAATACGTTGGTGCCTTCAATTGTAAATATGAAGAATGCTTCATTTGCCTTAATTTTTTTTAAGCAAAGCTGTTTAAAAAGAATAAAAATATAGAAAAACATTTGAAATTAAGCATTTAAAACTTATTTTTACGAAAGGTAAATCAGGAGATTCAATCTCTTCATTGGGCAAAGATATTAATTTTGAAGCGTTTTTTAAAGTTTACCCCTGAAATTATATTTAAAACAAACAATTTATGCCTACATCGATGATAATTAAAATTGTAATACTAACCACTCGGCTTTTTAGATTTGGGTTGTTTCTTTTGACAATAAGCGTGATCCATTTTTAGCCCGAGGCCCGAACGAGGTCCAGATACCGAAGCAGACGAACCCGCTGAAACTTTTCAGACTAAACTTCCACCCCCACCTCTCCCACTAGGGAATCGCACGAGGCAACGCATTTCGCGTACGTTTCTACCCCCTGGTAGAAAAGATTAGGTCCAGTACGATTAAATTTGTATTAATCTTTCAAATAAATGTTGCATTTGTTTAAAAAAAAAAAATTTACGCTCATTTTTATTTTTAATGCGTAGGCCTATGCCAATTTAAAATATTTGACCATATTTTAACTGTTTTTAAATAAACCTATGTCTAGAAGTAGGCCTATAGTTTAAAATTGTGGTTAATTAATAGAAATCTACCGGTCCGCTTTAGGTCACCCCGTGGTCCACATTAGGTCGCCCCCGGTTCACTTTAGGACATGTGACCCACAAATGGTCAAATTGCATATATTGAGAAAACTTAAAAATTAAAAATAGTTTCAAGGACGTCCTTTTTTAAATTAGAATTTCTAAAACGCAACAGTTAAATTAATAGTTTAAAAAAATTGTTTTTATTTTTACGAATATTACCTTTCAAAATTGAACTTTTCAAGCGCAAAAAAGGTGGTCCAGAATTGGTCACTTTGCCCTAACGATATAGAAATAGCCAAACAATTTTCTAAACATTTTAGATATCTATCCAAGCTATGTCAAGTCAACGATATAAATTTAGCGTCACATTTCGAGTGGAATAATTTGGTCGAAAAGAGTGCATACGTATAGAGCGGAATTTGTAATGTGACGCTAGTATCGAGGGGTTGGTTTGATCTAGAAAAGGTCGATCTATATGAGAAAGAAGCGCTACGGCTGGAAAACCGGCTCTCAGGGGTTCGTCCTCTTTCTTGTTCCTGCCTCTTTTACACGACGGATAAATTGTCATTAAGCGTCGTCCCTCACTTTTTCCGGAGGCACCGGGAGGATAAAACTATAAGAGGGTGGGAGGGCACGCGGAAAAAGAGAGGTAGCCCACCCTAGAGGGGCCATAATCCAAAACAAAAGAATTCCGATGAGGAAATGCCGAAAACGAAAATTTACACACGCTCCTTTCGCGTGTCCGACGTGATCAAAAAGAAAAAGAAACTTCATTTCAAATAAAATTGATTTTTATTTTCTCGTTTATTTTTAAGAAAAACATTCGCGTGCTTATAATAAAGATCTTCATTAGGTATAGTTTGAATTAACAGGGTTTTTTCAAAACAATTGTTAGGATTCTTAACATAATAATTTAAATATGATTTAAATCTATTTTGTTATGGATTCTCCAAAACTTGGTTTTTTAAATATTGTTATTTAAAATACAGTTTTCAGTTAATTCTGATTGATTTAAATTATTAAGATTTAAATTAACCTAAAATAATTAGTCGATTTTTTAATTATTATTAATTAACTGAAAATTTATTTAAATCTAATTAAAATTGGATTATAAATAGTACTTTTTTTATTATTATTGTCAATAACTGAAAAATGTATTTAAAATATGATTGATTTAAATCCAATTGAAGTTGAATTATCCAGAAATAATTAGGCGATATTTCAATTTCAATTTCCGGAAATATTACGTCTAATTTAGTAATTAACTCGCAATTATGTTAATAATACATTGACTTAAGCCTGGTTTTTTTAAATATATATTAACAAAAAAAGTTATATATGTTCTAAGCTGTTACCACAACTAAAACCTAAAAGATCTTATTGGACCCTAGGAGCAACAAACACAAGGAGAACACAGCTAGCCTTTAAACACGCAAACGCAGTGTTGCGTACAAATTTCATTGGACGAGCCTTTTCGATGAACGTTTTAATGAAAGGGGAAGCCCATTTCCGAATTTTCCCCTTCCGACATGAAAAATGTACACAAGAAAATGCACGACTTTAGACGGGTTGCGTACTCCTTGTTTGTTGCTCCTAATTGGCGCTTCAACGCTATAATCAAATCTGTTACATCAAATAAATGTGGTCACAAGTCGTATTTTAAAATATGGGAAAATTGGGACTAGCCATCACCTAGGACTTGGATACTAACTGAATATACAATTTCTAAATGTAACGATTCTGTAATGTAACAAAACATTTCTTATTAGCTAAAAAAAACTTCACCCGAACCAAAATCGCATTCCTTTAATTAAAAAATTTCACACAAAAATTACGTTTCGAACACTCAACGCAACCTTAAGCCAAAAAACTAAGATTAAATAAAATGTCTTCGTAGGAAAGGGGGGCTGCCAGAAATGAGAGTTGAGAAGGTTAAAATAAGTCGGCCCAGGCCGTAATATTAGTTTCACATCAGTGTATTCGAATGGCAAACCCATACACCCTTAGTAGACACAGGTAGGCAAACTAATACAAAAGCTGTTGAGGCTACATGATTTCTTATCGTTTGATATATAAATTGCCATCCTAAGTTAAAGAGTGTATGCCGCCCAACATCAGGAGACCTGTTTGGGAAAACTGCTATAAAAGCTGTTGAACCCGGGTGATTTCCTATTGTTTGATATATAATTTACCATCATATGTTAAAGAGTGGGCACCGCCCACCCTCAGGATACGCGGGTGGGCAAACCAATACAAAAGCTGTTGAGGCCACGTGATTTGCTATCGTTCGATATATAAAATACCATCCTTAGTTGAAGGATTAAAACTTTGGCGCCACCCACCCTCAGGATACGCGGGTGGGCAAACCAATACAAAAGCTGTTGAGGCCATGTGATTTCCTATCGTTCGATATATAAAATACCATCCTAAGTTGAAGGATTAAAACTTTGGCGCCACCCACCCTCAGGATACGCGGGTGGGCAAACCAATACAAAAGCTGTTGAGGCCATGTGATTTCCTATCGTTCGATATATAAAATACCATCCTAAGTTGAAGGATTAAAACTTTGGCGCCTCCCACCCTCAGGATACGCGGGTGGGCAAACCAATACAAAAGCTGTTGAGGCCATGTGATTTCCTATCGTTCGATATATAAAATACCATCCTAAGTTGAAGGATTAAAACTTTGGCGCCACCCACCCTCAGGATACGCGGGTGGGCAAACCAATACAAAAGCTGTTCAGGCCATGTGATTTCCTATCGTTTGATATATAAAATACCATCCTAAGTTGGAGGATTAAAACTTTGGCGCCACCCACCCTCAGGATACGCGGGTGGGCAAACCAATACAAAAGCTGTTGAGGCCATGTGATTTCCTATCGTTCGATATATAAAATACCATCCTAAGTTGAAGGATTAAAACTTTGGCGCCTCCCACCCTCAGGATACGCGGGTGGGCAAACCAATACAAAAGCTGTTGAGGCCATGTGATTTCCTATCGTTCGATATATAAAATACCATCCTAAGTTGAAGGATTAAAACTTTGGCGCAACCCACCCTCAGGATACGCGGGTGGGCAAACCAATACAAAAGCTGTTGAGGCCATGTGATTTCCTATCGTTCGATATATAAAATACCATCCTAAGTTGAAGGATTAAAACTTTGGCGCCACCCACCCTCAGGATACGCGGGTGGGCAAAGCAATACAAAAGCTGTTGAGGCCATGTGATTTCCTATCGTTTGATATAAAATTTACCATCCTATGTTAAAGAGTGAGCACCGCCCATCCTCGGGATACGCGGGTGGGCAAACCAATGCAAAAGCTGTTGAGGCCATGTGATTTCCTATCGTTCGATATATAAAATACCATCCTTAGTTGAAGGATTAAAACTTTGACCATGTGATTTCCTATTGTTTGACATAAAATTTACCATCATATGTTAAAGAGTGAGCACCACCCATCCTCGGGATACGCGGGTGGGCAAACCAATACAAAAGCTGTTGAGGCCATGCGATTTCCTATCGTTAGATAGACGGAAAGTATCAAAGGTGAAATAGGTAAGCAAAACACGAAGAACATAATTCTTTTAAATGATTGAAAGTATTGGAAATATGATTTAAAGAAATTCTTAAACTGGGATTAAAATGGGTTAATTTTAGGAAATTTATACCAAACATTTGGGTAGTTTAGGCACCAAAAGTCATGTAAATTCGCCAATTCATAAAAAAATGCCCATCAATTTATTAGCTTGTTTTTTTCGGTCACTCTCCCTTTAAGGGGTTGGGCCTAAGGTGGTGGCCTTGGGTATTAGCCTAGCTGTTCAAATAACAAATAACAAATGACCAATCTGAAGTTCTTGACAAAACTTAGTTTTATTTCATAAATGAAAACTACTTTTTCGTATATTACGTTCCCAACAAATCCAGCTAGAATACTTCAAACGAGACAACGTTAATTGGATCTCGACAACAAAAAGACTTTTGGACTTATTTCTTCCAGAATGCTATTTGTTTCAACTTTCTCCGAGATTGGCCTAGTTTGTGTGATTTTTTTCTCTTTCTAAAACTTCGTAAAAGATTTCTCGATGACGGAATATTAAATGAGGATGGAAACAAGAGGAAGGGGAGGAAGTTAATCCGTTTTCTTCCGGCAAATAGGCAAGAGGTGTATTTGTTAGTCGACTAATAAGGCTTACCTCTCCGGGACTGCTTAGAGATCTTTACTCATTCCCCGAACGAAAATACAGGTACTTCCCCGCTTCGCGCACCGGCGCGTCCACTTAGAAATTTAAATGAACCCTCGCCGGCTTCAACGACCCACACCCGGTACATCGACGAAATCTTGCGGGTGCTAAGGGTTTCGCCTTCTCCGAGTTTCGGGTGGTATAGCTGCCGGGGAATTAAAAGTAAAAAAGCAGCGGGGATAAGCTTAAGAGACTCCTTCGCTCCGTTTCAAGAACATCTTGTCCGCAAAGCTGGGCAAACGCCTGGCCAGAAGAGCGGCTTAAAATTGCAAATGGAAAGAGCTACAGTTTTCGGACAAGAGCGAGGATGGTTTTAATGGACGTCGCTTTAATGAATTTAGAGAAAGCTTAAGCCAGCGCGAGTCTTTGTTAGTACCAGTACCTGTCCTTTGTAATAGAGAGTGAAGAGTAGCCCGCAAAACTAAGAGAAGGTCAATATTTGTGACTACACAGTGCGAATGTAAAGCGAGGATTTAGTTGGCTCCGCATAGGAGACACTCGATTTGAGAGAAATAAAAGGTTGTTATTAATGGCGACGCTTAACTTAAAAATGTTTTCAACTATTTTTTTAAATAACATTCGAGACCAGAGGTTAAAGTGGCGCCGATAGGACGGGTAGGCGAAATTTGTTTCTAGACTATGCATGGAGAGTACTTTGTAGATGATTATCTCGAAAGATAATATCCCCCGGTAGAATTTGACCTAGAATTGTGACAATTTCCCGTAGGGGGAGTACTCTCCGTCTAGGCGAGTTGGAACTTCCGCGTGATAAGACGAATATTTGTTCGGAGAAAATTTTCCAAGAGAAGAAAATTTGGTTGCGCCCCTCTATCTTTTGTCTAACGGATACTAGGCGTGGTACTTTAAAGGATCAACAAAAAACGTATCAAGGCAAAAACGTTGAATTAATGTTGTGTCTTCTTTTATTTTCACAAATAAGGTCCACCGAGAGAGGAGTAACCCAAATAAACTGTATATCAAAGAAAACCAATATCCCTTTTATTTCGTTCCACGTAGCCTCATATTTAAGTAGTCGGAAGACCACACGTGAACCAAAAGAATATCCCTATTTTTTACTTTTAATAGAAATAGCGCGACGTTAACCTAGCCGTCGAATAAGATACGACCTTCCAATGTTAATTTTAAAGGTGTAAAATTTCCCCAGTTTTTACCTCTCTGGTCCCCTAGGAGGGGTTATACAATCACCGTGTCTGTCCGTCTGTCCTGCGAACGCGTTTGCATTATCCGTGCAAAGGTTATTCATTGCGTACGCAATTTCTCGAAATTTTTGCGTTCGCAGTTTCTCGAAGGGTTGGCAAAACCATCGTGTGACGGTGAGCGTTAACGGATTGATTTGATGTTGGGTTTGGTTCGGATTGTCTTTTTTTCGTCAACGCTCACCGTCGCGACACTTTTAATTCAGTTTGATTGGATATTTCGTTATTGTAATGTTTATGTGTAAGTTGTGAAAGTTGAATTCGTGTTGTGAAAATTGTGGGTGTGGAGTTTGTGGTGAGTGTTGAGTTCATGTTGTTAATGTTGTAGGTGTGGAGTTAATTGTGTTTGTGTTATGATGGTTGTGGATGTTGAGTCTATTGTTTTTGTATGGGCGTTTACTCTAAACCTCTCAACGCAAAATGGCAAGGTTTCCACCAATAGTACACGGTATTCGTCTTAGTATCAATTTGCGATTTCTTGGCGCCGGCCGGGAATCGAACCCGGGTCTGCCTCGTGCCATAGATGTACTCTATCCACTCAGCCACAAACGCTTGGTAGTTTACGGTGTTTTTCTAAAAAACAGCTTTGACGAATGTCCTTTACAAAGTTATAACGTTAGGTACTATAATTTATTCTACATCATTTTAAATATTAATAAATTAAAATAATCTTATATTTAATTAAATATTTATAAATTATATAAATCTTATATTTAATTAAATATTTATATATTATATTAATCTTATATTTGATTAAATATTTATAAATTATATTAATCTTAAATTTAATTAAATATTTATAGATTATATTAATCTTATATTTAATTAAATATTTTAGTATTTTAATGTAAAATTTGATCGTGATCAGGAATTGAACTCGGGTCGCATTGTAACAATGCGAATAGTTCACCGCCGAGCCATTGACTTCCTAAGGGAAAATATTAAAGTAAAGGAACAATTATGATAAGGCGGGTTTTTTTACTAAACGGATTAATACAATATCTGTATATATTGTTTATTGAACTTTGTATGTTTATTCTTTGGTACGGTTTTTTGTTTTGTTTTAAATTTTTGTTAAATTCTTAACAAAATTTCGTTAAAACACCAAAAGTAGTTCATTGTTACCTTTTAATATCGCTTAGAAAAAGTATAATTATTCAAAACACCCGCGGAAACTATATCAAAGTAATAATATAGCGCCACCGTGTGGAGAACTAACAATCAAACCAGGTAAAAATATAATCTCTTCAATTTTTCGACCTTTAGTCAAATCTCGACGGGTAAAAAAAACACAAATTAAAAGTATATAAGGCCGTTGCCGTCAATATAGAAGATTTAGTCTTTCTTAGTTCTTGGCTGTCAGACGAACTACTACAGGACGGGGTCCTGGTGTCGGTCAAAAGTTATGAGGAAACTTTGCGGTTTTAATTAGTATGTTCGGTCTTCGGTCGAGAAAAGAGTTCGCGTTTAGATATTTCTTTCATTAAAATTTGCTTCGTATTATATTCAACTGATAAACTTGTACTGTAAAAAGGGTTTAATTCAATTGTGCATTGTTATAGTACGTCTAACTCACTGTTGTAACTACTTAACTTATGATATTCTGAATAAATTAAAATTGGTCGTTTCGTCTCAATTATTTTAATTATAATTAAAATTTTATACCGGGCGGGATAGAACTGGGTTAACATTTTTAACGAATAACTCTAAATTGCGGAGATATCTTAAATGGTTATCTCGAGAAATTAATACCACTAGGGACAATTCTTCCGAGGAGAGGTATATTTTGGCTTGCCAACTTGTTAACGTTTGTACTAAAGGGGACTTCTTGTTTCTATCACTCTTTTCAATCTACGTGCCGATGTTGTAGAACTAGAAGCAGCTGCGAGCATGACCATCATGATGAAAATTTCCCCAATCCCGAAACGTGGGTTGTTAGTTTTGACTTCTCAGTAACGCCCTTGAGCGGCCAGAGCGGGGAATTACGACAGTTAGGGATACTAATTTCATCACGGATTCGTAAATAACTTCATAGACGGCGGATACATTCTGGAAATGTTCGTTAAAAAAATAAACTTTATCACCACCTCGGAGGAACAAACACAGCACCCCTCACAAGGAGAACGCAACCCTTCAAAAGTCATGCATTTCCTTGCTTACATTTTTCATTGGTTAGACGCTTTGGCGCCTGCTGCCGTCGGAAGGGGGGAATTTCCAAATTTCCATCCCCCTTTCCGTAAAACGTTAATAATAATCAGCTAGGCTAATACCCAAGGCACCACCTTAGGCCTAAGTCGTCAAGCGACTTTTGAAGCCATTAATTCAGGTGGCCGGGTTACAATGCGTAGGAGGGTGGTGGCAAGCCCTGCATGCCACGCGTTCGAGCCAACAGCTCCCTACACTAACTATTACCGTTAACCTCAACAAGTTTTTATAGAAGGGGAAACCGAAGATCTCGGGGGAAAACCCCTTAAACCAGTGGGGAGAGAACTTGCAAACTCAACGCAGAAGGAGTTGTTCCGAGTTTTCACCCAGTGCCACAAGCTGGGATTGAACTCGGCTCCTCTTGCTGCGAGGCGAAAGTGCTAACCACTCGACCAATGGAATTTGTATGCAACACTGTGTTAGCGTGTTTAGAGGCTAGCAGCGTTCTCCTTGTGTTTGTTGCTCCTAGGCGCCACCATGTAAATAAAATTAGTTGGATTGATATAATGAAAATATAACCTTAGACCAATTAATTACTAGACCCATTTCTAGATTGAGCTCTTGTTCTTTGAAAGCCGCGCCACGGTGTCCGATATTGGAAATATATCCACTAAAATATTAAATGGCCATAGAAACGTTTCAATTTGCCTGGATCACGTGACGGAAAGCGGAGAAGCTACCTGAAATTCCTCCCGAATTTTTAAAACATTTTTGTGAGCCTTTTCGCACGTTCGCCAATTAAACGAACGACGTTAGTCCTATTATATAGAGGTTAAGCCGAGTATAATATCTATTTCGTTTAAATAAAAATTCTTAATATTATAATTTTCCTGCTCAACAAATCGAGATATAATTATGGTAGGTTGTTCCTTTTTGTATTAACTTGCGTTTTAGCAACTGTAAATACTGGTTTTAAATTGAAATTATCCTATCCTAAGCAAACAAATGTTTGTTTTTAGACAACGCTCATTCAAGGATTTGTGTGTACTTGGACAATGCAAAAATATCGTGTCCTCGGTGGCTCGTTACGAATTTTGGAGGTCGGGGGCCCACAAGTTGATCATTTGCCCATTTTAGTGCTATAAGGCGATATTCGACTTTAAATCTACATACTATTTTTAAATTAAGACCAACTTGGTTGAAAATTATATTTTTAGTAAGTACTCATCTTTTTTAACTACATTTTCGTTTGCATTGAGAAATTTTAATTGTAAGTGAGATTTCTGGCCAATTCAGGGGACCACGCAGACCGCGTACGGACTACTGTGATATTTGAATTTCGTGCCAATTGATACAGGCGCTATCTAACTCGTTCGCGTTTCACTGCCTTGTTTCAAAAACCATGTAACTCGAAAAATTCGGTTCGTCTAAAAATTGATCTAAATTAACATGTTCGCGTTCCGCTACCTTATTTCAAAAACCCGGTAACTCGAAAAATTCGGTTTGTCTAAAAATTAATTTAAATTAACATTTTCGCGTTCCACTGTTTTATTTCTAAAACCAGGTAACTCTAAAAATTAAGTTTCGATAAAAATCATCTTGGGTGTATTAAGTTAATGTACAAGATGATTGAAAACTGATTCATAATTAAGTTTAATTTTTATTTTTGTCATTTACCCGGCAAATATTTCTAAAATGTGTTAAAATTATATTGTAACCGTACAAGTGAGAGCGCGCTTAACTGATTTTAAAGAATTTATTTTCACGAACGTCTAGATATTCCCAACGTTGTCTTTCAAACTTCTAAAGAGTCCTGCTTAATCTATCTCATATCTTAGGATGGTATCTAAAGTTTACAACGCACGTGCTTTCAAATTGGATGTAAAGGTTTCGCGATTCTAGACTCTCGGTAAGAGCGCTGACGGCTAATTAATTTTTTTGGCTTATTATTCGATTCCAGTTTATTGGTCCAAGGTTAAGCATTTATTACAAAGGAAAGGTTAAAAATAATTTTTTTATAGGTGTTTAATGTTTTATTACGGTTTTTTCCCTTCAAATTTCGGTAAAGTCCAGAAGTCTGATACGTCACCGTAATTTATTGTAGAAATTGGGTCTAAAATGAAACTCTCACGTTGACCATATTTAGTTTCAAATATCAGAAAATTGAAAATGTCCATTGCCCCCTTCGAGTTAACTTTAAAAATTGAAATAAAATAATAAAATTGTTTACGCAGCAAGATATTAGAGTAACTCTGGCAAATGTCTCAATTTTAACAATCGAATTAAAAAAAGGGTAAAAGTAGTCATTGTTAAAATATCCAGGCGCCGGCTGGACTTTCCGAATTTCATCCCACCGAACAATTCGCGTACTTTCCTCTATAGGTGCGGTTCATTTTAGTTATTCCAGCAGCTTTTGTGTCTCGCAGACTGTAAAATACGTACTTTGCCACTTGGATTTCCCTCCATTTTCTTCTTTGTTCTCAAGGAAAATCTTTTTCTGCTCTTTTTACCACCGTTAGAGAACATGGCCTCACTATAGCACCTAAGGTTTTTCCGCGTCCCCTATTATCTGCGTCCCCCACTAATTAAAAACAATTAAAAAATTCCGAAATATATTTTATAGGATTTTTTCTCGATGTATGGCGCTGTTTAATGGAATTTTTTTATTACCCCTTTACCTACCACTTTACCTAACCCACTACCTTTTACGTAACTGCTACACCTTACCCTTTTGATCGATTTATGATATGTTTTACTTAGCCCTTCAACCAAAATTTCAAAAATGTAAAAGTAATTTTGATATAAAAATGAGATAGGTGAAATAATAATTTTTTTTTATGATTTACGTAAAAAAATTATTGTTTCATAATAATTAATACATGGTGTTACGGATAAGAGAACCGAAACTTTCTATATGCATTCTATGGGTCTCTATGAGTAAAAATGTCTAGTAAACATGGGTCCTAAAGTGCTTCGTTTCAGAGATATGCGCTCCCAAAAAACTACCCCAAAAAACCGGACACAGCCTTAAATCTGGCAAACAATATTCTTCCTTGAACCAAATTGTTTTCATTAAACTTTCAATTGTTTTTTATCCGTGAGGCGAGAAACTTTAATAACAAAAGCCAAAAGTTCATTAATGTCCTTATAGAAGTAAAATGAGTTTGAAGACAAAGCCATTTTAATTTAGTGATACGATTTTAATTATTAAATTTAAAGATACAAAGGAATGGGTTTAAAATTGTCTAGTTCGTTTTGTAGCGAATATGGCACATTGGTCTAGGAATGCGTATTGCACGGACGGGCTCAAAGATTTAACCAGCAGTAGATTCTTAAAAGACTGGTGTCAGATCAACACAAAGTTTAAACATTGTTTTTTGTGATTGGCATGTAACCTGGAGAGAGGTACAAATAATATTTAAACTGGTAAGTTTCTCGCCTCACGGATATAAAACCATTGTTTGCCAGATTTAAGGCTGTGTCCGGTTTTTGGGGTAGTGTTTTGGGATCACATATCTCTGAAACGAAACACTTTAGGACCCATGTTTATTGGACATTTTTTACTCATAGAGACCCATAGAATGCATAAAGAAAGTTTCGGTACTCTTATCCGTAACACCCTGTATATACATATATAAATATATAATCAAGAAAATAGTAGCTGAAAAGAAAACTGTGTTAATATATTATTCAGGAACGTATTCAGAAATATAATAATACTCACGAAGGTAAAAGAAGATAAGTAATGCGCATATTTAATAATACACACGCATTACTTCTTCATAAGTGAACACTTCTTGGGGGCCATCCCAATAACTAACTATACACTGTAGTATAGCGACGCGGCGATGCATTGATCCTACTCCTGTTGTTCTTTAGACACAATAGAATCATAAAATGACGTAATTATAAAACAAAAATATCCAAACAGAATTCGATATTTACCTCTTTGTCCAGAAATGTCAAATGGGATTAAACTTCTCCGGTACAGTTCTTAATTTAAAATAATACAGTCACATTTTGAAAAATATAACGCGACGCGAGTACTTAATATAATAAAATGATAGCCGTACGAAGTCTGTGTTATAAATTTATAAACTAACGAGTTAAAAAGATTATCCATGAAGAATCTTGTTCGGGAGCTGAATCAGGTCTGGTCTGAGCATTAAGGGGTCACTATCAATTCCGACGAATAGGAGGAAATTTTCACATCTCTATATGGGGGGGGGGGGCACTCTCGTTTTCTTCGAATACGAGGAAACTTTCCACGGTAGACCATCTATACTCTCTCTATACAAGCCCCGCGGTCACTCGTTTGATATACTAAAAATGAATGTTAAAAAAATTTGTGAAGCTAAAAAAATAATTATTCATTATTAAAAGTAATGAGAAAGAATAGCGGTGCACCGTTGCCATAAGTTCTTGAAAAACCACCTGCGTTCACCACTCATTTTCAGGCCTTAATCGTATAAGCTCCCAGGCCTGATGATATAAATCAGCCATAAACCTGTTAAATTATTTAAAACCCATTGATTATTTTGTTGCAGACATTTTAGAATAAAACAAGTTGAGAAGCCAAAATATACCTCTCCTCGGAAGAGTTGTCCCTAGTGGTATTAATTTCTCGAGATGACTCTTAAAGATAGATATCCGCAATTCAGAGTTATTTACTTAAAACGTAATCCCGATTCAATCCCACCCGGTATAAAATTTTAATTTTTAATTAAAATAATAGAGATGAAACAACAGAGTTTAATTTATTCAGAATAATATAAATTAAGTAGTTACAACAGCGAGTTAGACGTACTAAAACAATGCACAATTGAATTTAACCCTATTTACAGAACAAGTTTATCAGTTAAATATAATACGAAGCAAATTTTTACGAAAGAAATATCTACAGAGGCTTTTGTAATTTTCTTGCTTACGAAATACTTGCCGCATCTTTAACGCTCATTTTATTTCAACACTCGCCCTTGATGAAGATACCGTAGATATCTGGTAGTGGACGACTCGTAGACTTCCTGTTGACGTTGTGACACATACCGCATGAAAAAGACCTATACCGCCCAACTTCCAATATCATATAATGACTCAAACACCCAGGAAATCAATGACTGCATAAGGAATCGTAGATGTCCAAACATCCACACCAACAAAAAATTTATTAACAAGAAGCGAAAAACTTACCATTCACAAAGCACAGAAAGCCACTGGACTAAACGACAGCCGTAGACGGAATAGTTAGGGCTCTTTATTAATAAAAACAAACGAACCCCATTGATGTACTGCATTAAACATCTAAATCGGTCAAGAAAACGTTTAAAATAAATTACGAAGGTATGACGACCGAGTTGAAAACCTGACCAACTCGATATTTTCTTCATTAATATTTTCTTAATTTACGACTGAAAAAACGAAATAAATTACAAAAAACTAACGGGTTCTACCGTTTAATCATCATATCTGCTGACTGCGCTAAAACAAGATTTGACCTTTATATTTTCATACGTAAAAAATGTAGACTTTAATAACGCCAAATTTGGTTCAAAAGTGTTGCTAAAAACTTATTTTTTGACTATATCTGGCTCGTCAAATCACACCTAATCCTGAAACCGAACGGTTATCGAAACTAGTCGTATTATGAAAACAAAATATTTTAACCAATACTACGCAATCGGGCTTCAGAGCAAAAATAACCTATAATTTTTTTTAATATTAACCCAATCGATCAGCCTTCAAAACAAAAATACTTAATAGAAAATATAATATTAACTCCATCGATCAGGCTTAATAGAAAAAATAACAGGAAGAAAAATATAACGCAATCAAGCAACAAATTCCTTCAAAAATTTAGAAACCAAACAATAGAAAATTTAATTATAGCAAGAAGTACGACACCTTACCATTAACAAACTGGAATTGTCGACGTTATTAATATGAAACCGGATAAGCTAAACAACACGACCTACACACTGTAAAAATTCCTCCAAAACTGGACTTTATCGTGGAAAAAAAATAACCCCAAACAAGATTTGACCTTTAGATTTTCATACGTAAAATATTTAGACTTTAACAGTTTCACAAAAATTAAACAAGATTAAATCAACATAATTTCATTCGTAAAAAAACCAGATTAGGCCTTCATAAATTAATTCATAAAAAAATTCAAGACTTTATTACCTGTTATGCTTACGATGAGTGTCTTATTTTCAGTGAAGCTAAGCAACTATCGGTGGTTCTGTGATAGAGCGTTCGACTGCAAAGCCGAATGGCCTGGGTTCGAAACCTGGGTGGCGCATGTGTTTTTAATCAATAGAGAAAACGCTAAATTAGAATTTCTTCGATGCAATAATTTCAATTTCAATTCTATTTCAATTAAACCAAAATTTCGTACTCTATTAAATACGCTTCCGATAAAGCTGAAGGTCTAATTTTCAATGAAGCGTAGCAAGTGTCGGTGGTTCTGTGGTAGAATGTCCACCTGTCAAGCAGAAGGTCTCGGGTTCAAATCCCGCCCGATGCGATTGCAAATTGATACTAAGCAATTGGTGGAAACCCTGCCATTGGACGTTGAGAGGTTGCATAACACTCAGCACTCGGTCCGTCCCAAAGTCATTAAGAAGAAGTTGGAGAGAAAACGACCGTACAAACACAACAGACTCAACATCCACAACCATCATAACACAAACTCAACACCCACAACCGTCATAACACGAACTCAACATTCACAACCTACACATAAACATTACAATAACGAAATATCCAATCAAACTGAATTAAAACTGTCGCAACGGTGAGCGTGTACGAAAACATGACAATCCAAACCCAACCCAACCGCAAATAAATCCGTTAACGCTCACCGTCACACGGTGGTTTTGCCAATTTAACTTTTGCAACTTTTGGTTTATTAGATACGGATGGTTTTCTTGACTTAGACTTTAAGCGCTGTCGCGCAGCCAATACCATGGATTATGCCGGTGTGAGATCAGCTGCTGGGACTAGGGCTTCTAACGCTGATCTGGTGTCTGATGCTTTCACAGATGTACTGGATTATTTTTAATCCGATACCTTTAGCGGATAACAGATTTTTTACTCTAACGGCAGTACGCGGATACGCTTTTGCGCTTGTCTGACAAGCCTATATGACTTTCACGGGTTGATCTGTTTTTTAAATTGTATCTTTAACCCGCGATAACGGCGGATATACTTTTTTAGTATATCTTTATATTGACTTCTTGGAACTAAGCCATTTTTTTTGTTGCTTTACAAAAAATTAAAAGAATAAAAAACATTCAACTAGATGTCGGAAAGTAGACATCATATAGACAGATATCTACGCGCTTATCAGATAAAATAACTGCTTTCTATATCTGTGGCCTCGTCGGTTACCGAAACGAGATAACAAAACTAGATTGCCGCGGGTCAGATAAAAAAAGGAACAGGTAGCCAGTGAATTCAGGTTTTTTATCGGCGATATATCTTATATGATAAATAGTAATCAGATTGCCTTATTCAGATCATCGTTAGAAGCCCTAGCTGGGACTATCTCGGCGAAAGATGGTATACGGTGCTCTTGTTTTGCAAGAATTTCGATAGTGCGATCTTTCAGCTCACTGGAACCCAACAATTGAGCTATCTTAAAATTACTTGATTACATTATCATCGTCTTTAAGTTTCCGGACTCTTTCTTCTGCCCTCATAGTCCATTCAATATTGTCGTCCTTGTATTTTTCTTGATCCCTAACATCCGTTTCGATTTCTTCCGGAGATAGCTTGTCCGTAATTTTTTCGTCAAGGTCGAATACAGCTTTTTCCTTTCGTCGTAGTTGCGTGAGTAGCAGTCCAAGAGACACGATGGAGCAGTCATCCGAAGCGAGCATGGTGTGAATTTTTTTGGTTGTAATTGTGATTTGTCGTCTATACGCAGCTCGGGAATTTTTAATCTTTTGCAGCTCTGTTGTTATTGTGTAAACGTTACTTCGATGTATTGTATCTTACCGACCGTAAAGATTCCTTAATATAACTAAGATCAGCTAGTTTCGTATCTAGAGGAACACCCAGATTTCGGCACCATGTACATTTTCGTAAGTCGTTAAAATGAAGTCGAGTGTAAAACAAAGTTTATTTCTTGGTCGTCAGAAAGGAACAGCGTCTTAATTTTACAAAGAGTTTTGGGGGCGTTAACAGTAAAAAAAACCTTATCTTATCAAAGGTTAAATTTCAAATTTATACAATAAAATTTAAATTAATACTCATTAATTTTTTTATTTTTTATTTACAATTTTTACAAATTATTTTTGAAGCTTCTAGATAATAAATTACTTAAAGAGATACTTTCAGTCTTCGTGGTTAATATATCTTTAGTTCATTATGGACGAAACTTCAATTTTTCGACTGGATTATAACTAATTGTGTTACAGATAAAACCCAAGAAAATGGCAAATTTCTCTCAAATTCGCTTTTGCGCAACTTCGGTATGTAATCCTCTTATTTTAAATGCGATAAAATCTAAATAATAGCGATGGGCTACTATTGTGTTTCGATGTAATCGACTGTAGGCGAGGCACTATGTTCCGAAACGCCCCAAAAACGGCTAAAATTCTCCATAGAATATTTAAAAAACTTTTTGCATATTATGAATCAGTGTAAAATCAGATTTCACACACAGAAATTTCTATTCTCTGCGACCCCTTGCGGCGAAACTAGCCCCCTGGCGGAATATCGCAACAACACTTATCACAATCTGTACTATGGCCATGGTATTATTTGCCAGTTACAGTTCATAAAATTCTTTTTCATGGTCAAGAAATAATTCAAAGTTCGACTTTGCCTATGGGCATGTTAAGCGAACATGCAGGCGAGTCCCGAAACAAATTATATCGCAAGGATCGAGAGTTACACGCTCGAAAAAGTTCAAGAATTGACAATTTAACAGATATATTCAATAGAGCTATGGACTCTTCTGATCCAATTGTCTCCAACTATTCATTACAAAAGAGGCTAGAAAAACGAAGCGCCATTCAACTTCCGAAAGCCGCGCTAGAATTACTAAAAGAACCCGACGAACCGCCATTTCCAAACAATGTATTTTCTTCAAACGAATCAACTGATATCTCTGACGAGGACCATTTCCTTGAAGACTTCACTAGAAACACATTGAATAATATTCTATTAGAAATAGAAGATGAAATGGAACTCGATAACTAAGAATATATATGCAAATAAGGCGTTAGTCTTACTCTTTACATTGTAACATGGAAAAATAAAACTGAATAAAGCCAGAAACACGAATGAAACATTTTGTTTCAAAAAACTAACTTACTTTTTTTCAGCCAAAGCTAGCCAAAACTTTGGCGGTTTTTGGGCTATTTTAGAAATATTCTTTTTAAATTTCAAACGAATTTTTCTTTAAAATGCGCGGAGATCAACGCGTGAAAGTAATTACAACGTAATGTTGGGGTATTGTACTAGGAGACGTCGTTAAACTTTTGAAAAGGTAACTGCGGGTTTTTGAGAAAAACCTCTACCAACATGGACGAAAATGGGGTTTTTCACTTTTCTTACGGTGGCGGCAACAAATTGGGCAGTGGAAAAATTCTGAAAATTTTAAAAATGACTAGCCCGATGGCAAACTACAGATTGTGATAAGTGTTGTCGCGATATTCCGCCAGGGGGGCTAGTTTCGCCGCCAGGGGTCGCAGAGAATAGAAATTTCTGTGGGTGAAATCTGATTTTACACTGATTCATAATATGCAAAAAGTTTTTTAAATATTCTATGGGGAATTTTAGCCGTTTTTTGGGCGTTTCGGAACATAGTGCGAGGGAATGAGAAAGGTTCGATTAAAAGATTTGTTAAGAATCCATAGGAATGTGGTTGACCTGGTGTTTTCGAAAGGCTTATAATTAATGGTAACTTAAAGAAAAAGTCGATGCCTCTATTTTAAAGAAAGTCTGTGACCTAACAAAATTAAGATCCATTTGAATGTATGTTAAGCAGTAAAGCGTAGTGTAACTTATACAGGTTGTTTCAGAGACGTTTAGCACCAATTTACAGGCGTGTTCATTGGGTAACAAGGAGCGAAAAAGGTCCTAAGAAACGTTTTCCTAAATTAAACCGTATCCAAGTAATTGGCTGTAAAAATCCGCCTCCAAAACGTTGAACCAATCGTTTTATTTACCTATTCATTTGGTTTCTCATCTTTAACGATTTACAACAAAACTATTTTCAAAAGTGCGTTATTAAAATTGAAGAAGTAGGCTATGTTTACAGGGTGTCTTCATTAGATGGGCCCAGGCATTTTTCTCAAAAACTATACCTTCTAGAAATGTGAAATTTTCAGTTTGTACTCACTCGGTGGAGATCGTTGTTATTTGTGAATGTCAGAAAAATCGTGAAATAATTAACGGTTTTCGAATTGGTAGTTTTTGAACGCTAGGTGGTAGACGAAAAGTTTCAATGAGTAAGTTGTAGAGCATACTCGAAAACCTTTAATGCAGTTGGTATGGTCAAAATCTTACATTTTGTCACTGAAATAATATGTCATAAAAATAACAAGTTGGTACTAGCCAAATGTTTTTACGCCTCATGATATTGTAATGATTGTCTGTGAAAAAATGAACATGTTTTGAGCCAAATCAAAGTGCAATTTTATAAGGAATTACAGTAGGACCACGCACACGTTTGTTTTCTATGGACAAAAGTTGGTGTTATTTATTAAACAAGAAAAGTAGGTTTTAGGGTCTACAAAATGTCTAATTTATGCCAACTGAATTTCCGAAAGAATTTTTTTGCACTTCTGATTCGTTTAAAATGAGGATCAGTTTTAGTATTTAAAGTGCCACCGCTTTGTTTGAAAAACATTCTCTCTACTTAAACCGGTAAAAAAATTATGAATCGTTATACTCGTGAACAGCGGTCCAGGATGGTTGAGTTATACTACGTGACGGTCATCGAAACGACCGTTTAACAAGTCGGTTTGGACTTGTCAAAATATTATGTCTGGAGTGTCCTTATCCACCATTAAGTTCACCCATTTCGTGCCACGCTCCACCAAGCACTTCACGATGGTGATCAGTGCCTTAGGTTGGATTTCGGTAACTGGTTCAGTACCATGGCGGATGCCAACGAAGATTTCCTCCGTTTGATCCTTTCGTTCGACGAGTGTTCCTTTGGAAGGGACTGCCCATTTAACCACAAGAATAACAATATGTGGAGCGATGTAAATCCGCACTGGGGATTACCACATCAAAATCAAGTACAATTCCGCTTGAACGTCTGGGCAGGTCTACTAGGAGATCGCATCATTGGGCCATTTTTCTTCCGAGTCGGCTTAATGGGGTGAGCTACTTGGCGTTTCTACGAAATGAAGTAGCAGAAGCATTGGAAGATGTCCCTTTAGTCAACCTGCCACGCCTTTGGTTCTTGCATTACGGTGCACCTCATCACCAGGAACGACATGTCGTGCAATACCTCAACACAGAGTTGCCTGAGCGTTGGATAGGGAAGAATGGTCCAGTGCGATGGCCTCCTAGGTCCCCAGATTTGACACCGTTGGACTTTTAACTGTGGGGATTCGTCAAGGAGGAAGTATAAAAGACGCCAATCACTATCGAAAACGACTTGCGCCAGAAAATCATTGCAGCGTTCCAACTCGTTACTCCAGATATGGTCCGTGGTTCGTTCCAGAATATGTTTCATCGCGTACGGATTTGTATAGCAGTGGACGGTGGCGTTATTGAACCGTATTTGTAACAAACTTTCTATGATTCCTTATTATAATAATTGCACTTGTTCTAACACTTAATTTCTAAAAGTAAAACAATGATTTGGCTCAAAACATGTTCATTTTTCATAGACAATCATAACAATAACATGAGGCGTAAAAACATTTGGCTACTACCAACTTGTTATTTTTCATGACCTATTATTTCAGTGACAAAATGTATAATTTTGAGCTTTCCAAATCCATTATAGGTTTTCGAGTATGCTCAACAAATTACTAATTGACGTGTTTCAAAAACTACAAATTGTAAAACCGTGAAATATTTCGCGATTTTTCCGAAAATCACAAATAAGAACGATTTCCACCGAGAGAGTACATTCGAAAAATTTCACAATTCTACAAGATATAGTTATTGAGAAAAATGCCTGGGCCGATCAAATGAAGACATCCTGTAGAAATACGTTTAATCAATAACAAGGTGTTCTTGTTAATAAATAAAGTGACTACGCCTTTAATATAAAGGTAATTATTGAATATCACGTTTTTTTGCTTCTAATGCTATAAGTAAGTACAAATTAAAAACCTTGTGAGGCTTTTTGGGACATATCTACAGAGAAATTGACAATATAGAGAAATGAAACTCCCTTTACATCGCTGCGACCCCGTTTATCTTCGTTGTCGCCGGCGCCTTCTATCGACCGGAAGAAAGCTGTTTCTTGACGAGTTTATTTGCCGACTAGTTGGTTTACGTTTTGAATGAAATCCAATGCATCATATGTGCAGATATAATAAAGAAATACGATTGCTTAGAGGATTTTAAATATAAATTATTAAGATAACATAAAAAGTAAGTTTTTATTTAATTATATTTAACGATTTATTTTAGTAAAGTTCATATATTAACAATTTTTTGTTATTTAAGGCCTTTGTTACTTGAACGAAAGCCCGAGGTTTAAATAATGATCATTAATCCAAGAATATTTCTTGGATAAATAATTGGAATATTATTAATCCAAGTATATGTTAATCAAATGGTTAACGACTAAAATGTTTGATAAGTATTTGTGAATGTTGAACCTTAAGTAATTTGCAATCTAGACGCTTCTGGGCTTTGTCATACTTGTGGTTTAAATTATGTTTTTCTAATCTACTTCAAATGGAAATTTGTACAAAAATATTTATTATTTCTTTCAAGTAATCAACACATGATCAATTGTTTTTGAAGTACTTCTTTTAGTCCTCTGGCCTTTGTGTACGTTACTTGCCAACATTTTATTTAGTTTTATAAATTTCAATTGCAACCTTTTTGTTTAAGATTTCTGTTTGCTTATAGTTCTTAAATATGATTTTTCCTTTAAGTTCTTAAATCCAACTGCTTGAACCTTTTTGTTTTCGTATGTTTTGCTATCTTCTGCTTGAATATTTTTATTTGCATTTGAATTTCGATTGTAGGAATATCTACTGTTAAAGAAAATAATGTTAAAATTTAATAGAGTTGTTTCCACTGAAACTGTTTACAATCAAGTTCTGTTGATATAATTTAGCTGGAACTTGCTCCAACTGAAACACAGCTCCTTTTTGAAGGTCTATTGTTGCGCTCTTCCACCATTTCTACAAATCGTTTACGACATTATATTTGAAATTTAAGTTTGAACTCATGACCCTGTAACCAGCTCCTGCCTTTACTAATATATACATTTCATCGTACCAGTTGTTTTATGACAGTCCTTGATATTTTTTTCTACTAACAAGGAGACGACCCGAGGTGTAAAGCATCGATTTGGTTCAAACTCGGGGGTTTGGTAGAACTTCATGTAACTTGAAACACCCTAAAGGGAAATGTCTCCATAGGCAACCGTTTTGCGATGGCAACCAAAAATGTTTTTGACAATACAAAATGGAAATTTTCCTATTGAATATAACATGGGAATCTGACCAAATGTAAGGGTACCCCTGTAAAGATTTTAATCAACTTCGAATTTTTTCATTATTTTCTTATTTATATTTTCTATTTTTAGCATTTTCAAAAATTAAATATTTTTACAGGGGGTACCCTTAATATTGGTCAGATTCCCATGTTATTTTCTATGGGAAAATTTCCATTTTGTGTTGTCAAAAACATTTTTCGTTGCCATGGCAAAACGGTTGCCTATGGAGACATTTCTATTTAGGGTGTTTCAAGTTACATGTAGGTCTACCAAATCGGTTTGTTACACCTCGGGTCGTCTCCTTTGTAAGTTCTACAAACCTTTACGTTTGAGCAACTAGCTTAATTATCATTCCCTTTGGATTTAAGTTTCATTAAAATTAACTTTTAAAAAACAATACTTAAAACTCAATTTTTACTTGTTGGCCTAAATTCATTTGAAAATATTGTTGTAATAGCGATTGGTGTCAGTCTAATTTTTGTTTTACTATTCATAAAAAAAGAATCCTCAAAATGTAGGGCGCATATTTTATTATGACGTAAATGTATAGCATCTTTCGAATAAATATCGGTTCTTCCGATATTTATCAGCCATTTCCCAGAGGTAAGTTTATTGAAAAACCACATATTAACGATAGGCCTAACAAAAGCTATTAATAATTTTTTCCCACCGTTCTTTCTCTTTTGGAAACTTAAATAAGGAGATCCTTGGCTTTTCTTTAGAACTATTACATAATTTTGCAGAACTATTACTTCCAGGCATATTTCTTTATTGCTACAAACACCCAAGATAATAATTCCTGAGATGAAACGCGTCCGAAATCTGCTGTTTGGGATTTTTTTTAAATTCCGGGGGTCGCTTTTCAGGCGGAGTTTCATATCTCTAAATTGCCAGTATCTCTGATATCTAGATCATCTCCGTGTTTTTTTCACCCGAATGCTAGTACGCAAACAAATTGTGAATATAGTTGGCTTTAAGCTTTAATTTAAAGAAATTAAATATCTTTATTGTAGATACCAATGTGGTTCCAATACTGGACCGATGTAAATGGTGATTTTATGGTTAGTGGCATCGTATTAAGTATATACCAGTTAATCGTGACGAAATTAAATATAACGTAAGTAATTTCAAAAATTTAAAATCACTTCTCTTAAGCCCCATTTTCATGCTCGCTGGTAGCGGATAAAAATCGTCAAAATTCGCTTCCGCCACTCGCAAGCGTGAAAATAAAGCTAAAATATCTGTTGGAAACAGATCGACGCGGAAAGTGAAAAAGTGTATAGCTGAAACGGATTTTGACGATTTTTACCCGCTACCAGCGAGCATCAAAATGAGGCTTTAGAGTTATAGAAAATTCAAGCAGCATCTTTTTATTTAAAAACCTTTAATTATTTGCAGTCTTCTCAGGAATGACGTTTCTACGACTGAAAAATGGTTCGACAATGGCAAAGTTACGGGTCCAAACAGTGCATCGGGAATGCTCGGCTTTTTAGTAAGAAATGTAAGTGAAATTAAAAGACACCTCCGTCGGTTGAATTTTTTAATTGTCTTCGATTTAAAGCAGCTGTTTAATCAAATATTTTAACGATAAACTTTTAAATACTAAATACGGTAATAAATTAATCACCGTGATAATGTTTAATAAACGTTAAAAACTATTATTACCTAAATCATTTATTTCATATAGCCATGAACGTTTACAATATAAAATATTTAAAAAATATACGAGTTACAAACTTCAGCGTACAAATATGAAGAGTACAAAATAGTTTTTTTTAACTATTTTCGTTCAGCTTTCACACGCGGCACTGGTTCCGTTAACACAGGATCAGCACGCTTTCGAATACGTGGAATACTCAACAGGAAGTTTCACAGAATCCTGGAGGATATTGTCCCGAGAGCCTAGATTTAAACGTCCCCGTTCTTTAGATGTTGTTTGTTTATTTGATGTTTACGTATGTGTACAAAATTTATGGCGTCTGACCGATTCCACCAAAGTGTCGCATCCGATTTTTGGCCCAATGTTATTTTACCCCTCATCAAATGGTTCTGATAACTAATTTTACGGTGGGTTTCTTCGGTATAACATTAATAACTCCCTATATTAAAAAGTTCAAGATTTTACTTTTTTCAAAAAATGATTTCGATATTATAGTTTTGACAGTAAATAAATGATGTTTTTATATTTGGTATTTTCAACAAAAATGTCCCCAGCTAACCCTAAAAGGTGGACCTGCACGAATTTTGCAGTTAGTTTAGAACTCATTAACGATAAGTTAAGGTTCTTTACATATAACAAGCTAAATTGGCCATATCGAACTAAAGGTACAGTTAATTTCAAATTATACCAGCTTAGCTTGATTATGATATAGATGTTCCGTAACACCAAAAACGTTATTTATTTCTTACTGTTTATTCCCTCTTGACAAAACAAAGCTTATGCGTTTGAGTAATGAAATTAACACGTAAGATCGATGCACTAAATTATCTGTTAGCTATAGACTAAACAACGTGCCCGAGTGTTACATAAGAAACAAATGACATATATTATTACTAAAATCCAGTTATTTTTAAATCATCTGTCATAAGAGTCACATAAAGGCGTTAAAGTGTGAGAAAAATTACTGATCTTCCCAATTTAAGTTTTCGCTCCTTTAAAGACATTGTATTCAATCTCGTCCTACTGAATAAGATGCTTCTTAACACAAGTTACTTAAGCAGGAAAAGCTTAATAATGAGATTGTTAATTTGTGTTGCCCATATTTTCAGACTGCGATGAATAATAACCACAACTTCAAGCTTTAAATGCCAAAATTTGAATAAATTAATCCTTAGTTTATACTAACCCCACATAAGAAACAAAACTATAACAGTTTATTTTGAGACTAGTGCTCTCGGTCTATAAATTGAACGTTATCTCGTTAAGCCTGATGCAAATATAAAACTCGCAGGCGATTTTTGAGGGCTCACGCCTACGTCGTATCAAAAACCAGGTTCGCGCATAACTGAACGAAACGTGTGGGAAATTGGTATTTTTTTCTAATTTCGCGTCGCGCTGACCGGTTAGTGTCTCATGTGTGAAGATGGCTTTATCTCGGCGTGCAAGCAAACCCTTTCGTGATGACCTATCGGTCGTGATTTTACATTACACCAAATAATTGTACGTTTTTCACCCTAAATATAAGATCAATATGAATCAGGACCCGTTACGAATCAGGGTCCCGAACTTAAATGTATACGTAGGTGGGTGACATGTAGGGACTGTTTAAGCTGTAATTAAAACCGTCATATAAGACAATTCACCAACGAATATGATCGGAAGTCATCTCCTCTTTCTGTGAAACGAAAGTAACGAAAAGAAACACTATTGATTAGTGGTCAGAGAGCTGACCATAACATTGACTAAAGATAGATCTAAACGCTGGAACAAATAAAATTGTATTAGATTAATCGTTTGTCAGTAACCAATTTATTTTACAGATTTGGACACTTCTTTTGCTTTCATTAGTGTTCGTGTCTCTTTATGAATACCTCGCAAAACACACTTTTGAGAGTTCGAATATAAATTTTTCCGAGATCTTCACCAACGTTTTAGGGATAATTTTGCACCAAGGTACGTCAATCACCTAAATTGCAATATCCTTAATTTCATATTTAAAAAAAGTAAAAAGTCGATAGTAAAATGGACCGTGCGGCGGAGTGAAACCTCTTTCATATTTGTTATGGCGTATATTAGACTTTTCTCCCGAATTATATATCCAACTTCATACTATTAAAAAGATAAAATTAAACGTAGAATAAATTGATTATATATAATATGACAAAGGTTAAATTATAATTTGGTAATAGTTAAATATACTTTAGATTCAAACATTAATGTTTACATGTCAAAATTAGGGATTACCTTTCTCTGCCATAAAATATCAAAAGAAATGAAAACCGAGGAATTATAAAATGGTTTAGGACATATTTTGCAATTTATCTAGACGTGATGTTAGTTAACTCTAATAATATCAATAAAATGAAACAAGTGTGGTAGTCTAATCTTCGTTTTGCCGCCAAACTAGTCGAATTTATAGTTCTTTCGTAATATGTATAATATGATCTGCAAGTTTAAAGAATGATTTTCCAGCTTAAGGCAATCTGCAAGCATGCAACACAGACGGCCTAAGCAATCAAATTTTTTTAAATAACTATGCTAATCATGACAAAGGCCTTTTCACACAAGTCAACACTATCGCACAGCTTTTATTGTGAGCGCAGTTTTAGACTCGAGTTAGAAAAAACTTAGCAATTTGATAAACACTCTCGAGGAAAATTGTTTAGATTTGGCGGGTGAACATGCAAAATATCCTACTCGTTATTCTAAAACCAAAATTCCACTTCTTCTTCATTATATGTTATTTTACAAAAGCGTTTAAAATTAATATTTTATTTTGGTTCCGTGAACTAAAAAATGTATTTTATATATTTAAACCTACGCGTTATAGTCATTTGTTCTACTATTAATGTGAGGTTTACTCAAGTTTCCATGATCAGTCTTTGGAGAAAGCAAGCACCACGAGACAGTTTTAATAAAAATCTAAAAGCCTATTTCACCACCTTAAAACATTCCATGGACCACTGTATTTTCTTAATTTTTAGGCTGTGATCTAAATGCCGTAGCGTGGTACCGCCGTTTTGCTTATTGGGCCATTTGGATACTTTCTTTTTTTGTGATTTCATCTGGTTTCCTCAGCGCAATTCTGTCATTTATTACTTTACCCGAGTCACTGCAATATTACGACACTTTGGAGGACTTGTTGCTTAAACCAGATTTATGGGTATTAACATACAAAGATGCAATTGCGCATTATTATTTCGAGGTGAGACTATCTTAATTCTTAATTAAACAAATAGGCAAAGTTCACCCCTCTGATTTTTATTTGGTGAATCACGTAGAATATCTCTGCCCGACGAAGCTTAAAGAAGCTTCAATATTTCTTTATAACGGCTTGTTTGAGTTTTAAAAGATCCGAGATTATTTATTATAAAAAATAGCCTATCTTAAACAACTAATTACACCTTAATATCGCAAATATTTGCGTTTTTAGTTTTGACGCATTGTTGGGCACGGTTCATCTCATTTTGCGTACCGAGGTTATGTAGTGCTTTTATTTAGTTTAAGTGTATGGTTATTTAAAATGTCTTCCTTATTTTGATATTATATAGGCTACAAGATAAACGTACCACATCGGTTGGAGGGACCCTGTAATCTACTGAAGGGAGTGGTGTACAAAAATATGCTTTGAAATCACAATTCCTGTAATACCTAAAGTAGAGCTGCGTGTCGGTATATGCATTTTTTAAGAACCCAGTTTTTGAAGCCCATTAATCTTTCTCGTTAAGAAAACATTTTCAAAATCTCGTAAGAAGGTTGCGTTTGTATGATAGGAAAACAGCTATCAATAATTATTCTCTGTGCTATATAATCCACTTGAGGTTTGGTTATTGTTTTTTCAATACTATGTTTATACGTTGTAGTAGTAACAGTTCATCATCACAGTTCTTACACGGTTCCTTATTTCCTTTCCTAATTCGTCTGTCGTCAATCAAATTAAAATTAAAAACATTAATAAAATATAATTAACTATTAATTAACTATATCAATTTTATAACAATAAGCAATATTTTTCGTACTTGAGCGCTCAATGCTTTTTTAAGGTAAAATTTAACGTCATAAAACCTTTTTTTAGAATTATTAGAAATTCGTATTTAAGCATCTTACTTAATTATTTATTAGCTAATTCCTCTACTACTTTCAACACAGAGGTGGTCGAAGGAAAAAGTAACACGCTACGTTCTTTTACCTGGGGTTGATTATGTTTCTTATACCCTTGTGTCATTGTTCATATTATTCACTGTTTAGAATAGTAAATTGAAAACACCGCGAAAAGTCTACGCACAAATAGTCCAAAGCAACGGATTGCACACGGTGGAGGAAATGCCGTGGGGAAAAATTGAACAAGCAATAGAGAAAGGATCTGCTGTAATTATTAAGCCAGAAAAATTATCAAAGCTCGAAGTTCTGTATTTCGATCGTTGCCACGAAAAAAACAATGAAATACACTTTTCGAAGGAAGAAGTAATTGGAGAATTGTACCACTTTATGGTGCGCAGAGGAATCGACGAGGAGTTCAAAAACGCATTTTTCAGCATGTAAGTAAAGCTTAGAATCACCTAATTCCAATAGGAACACATTTTACGTTAATTCTACAATACTTGTATCTAGCTGTCTGGAATCGGGAATGAAATCTAACATTAAAAAAGACCAACAAATTTATGGGGGTATAAATTGGAATAAATGGTCTTATTTATAAATTGTTGTTTCAAACTCAAAGCAATCCAAAAAACATAGTTCAATTAGTGAGAGAACTGCAGCTAAAGCAAATGGATTGCTTAAATAGTCCCGCTAAAGATTTAAGGAATTATGCTTATTTCCATCTCGAAATTGAAAAAAAGGAAAATTTTATTTATCAAATCAGTTTTGAGAACAATTCACACAATATTCTTAAAAATTATTTTTCAAAAGCATTCACATTTATAAAACTTTATTTTTGAATAAATTTAAATAAAAACTATATTAAATTTAAAACCGTTTTATACAGCAAAGAAATGATGAAAACGGTTTCAAATTTATAAATACCATTTAAATCTGATAAAAGCTGTTTAAAAGTTAGAAATTAAAATTATATTAACAATTTAAAGATTTCTCAACGTGTTTTCAAAACCTGCCTTTCCTGGAGAAGAGTACCAATTATCCTAGGGTTTGAAATAGTTTTATCTTATTACTTTTAGTAGAATAAAATCGAATTAATTTCTGCCAAACATAAAATAAAGCCAATTAAAAAGAAAAGAATGTATTCGCAATTGTAAAAGGGCTTACAATGTTTTTCAAACCATATTAACTTAAAAAAGAACATCGAATCAATAGCTCACACTGACACTCCACGTCAAATCGACAACTCATGCAACCATGGGTCGGCCGATCCAAATGAAATTTTTACCACGTAAAATAAGTACAAATTGATGGACAAATACTAAGGTTTAGCGAAAAATGTTAAGCGGTTGCAAAACTAGAGCAATATGAACAGAAGTCACTTTTTCGAAGTGACGTAAAGCTCATTTTGGTACCCCAAAGGAATCGTTTAATAAATTATAATATACAAATACGTTTTAAGCAAAATATTCGGTTTTAGTGTAATACGTACTGTAGATTTCAAAAAACACCATAGAAATTTTCAATCCGTTTCTTTAATAATAATTGTTTAATAATTTTTCTAAGATGGGGGGTCACCTTCGACGGCGTATAAAGGCCCAAGTCCCAACTTCGATTTTCAAATACAAGTTATTTTTAAATAGCCCCTTACGTGAGCTTCAATTTGATATACTATACTCCTAGAGTATTTGGTTTTTAAGGTTTAAAAAAAACAATATTCGAATTTTGTTTATTTTCGCAAATTTATCAATAAAATTGTAAACAATATTTTTTGTTTTAGAAAGTACTAATACCAAAATTCGATAAAAATTATTTTTGATAAAATTCATATATCGTAATTAAAATTGCGTAATGGTGGTCAAAAATATTTTGCAAACTCTCAACTACAATATCGTCTAAATGAGCTGTTATCAGACTTTTTATTTCATCTTCCAATTCGTCAATTTTCTTCATTCCCTTTGCCTTACACAATGAAGTTTTATAACACTCTTCGTTCTTTAGTTCACCGACCGAGTGCTGATTCGGAAAATGTGAATCTAATTCCATCGCTAATCCCGAATTTTTCAAGTTTCAAACACGAATAAACTACTATTACTCTACATTAAATTCAAAGAATTTCACTTTAGCTATGAACATCAAATTACAATTGTTCTTGAAAAAGTCGCCACGATTTAAGGAGTAATTTTATTTCTAAATTCTTAACAAGTGAGATCAGACAAGAAGGCTGTTACACTGTCATATTTGCTTTGTTCCTTTAGATAATATTCTAGTCATACTTCCAGCGCCTTTTCAAGACGTTTCTCACAAATCGCGTTCCAAATTAAGAATGTCTAAAATATGCTTAGACAATGTACAAAGAGATTTTAAATTACCTTTTAAAAAATAATTTTTGTAGAATTTTTGTACTAGTACTTTCTAAAACAAAAAAATATTTTATTGATAAATTTGCGAAAATAAACAAAATTCGAATATTGTTTTTTTCAAACCTTAAAAACCAAAGGGCTATTTAAAAATAACTTGTATTTGAAAATCGAAGTTGGGACTTGGGCCTTTATACGCCGTCGAAGGTGACCCCCCATCTTAGAAAAATTCTAAGAAAACAATTATTATTAAACAAACGGATAAAGCTTGAAAATTTCTATGGTGTGTTTTGAAATCTACAGTAGGTATTACACTTAAACCGAATATTTTGCTTAAAACGTATTTGTATATTATAATTTATTGAACGATTCCTATGGGGGTTGTTAAATCTCGATTGTATAGAATGGTTTTTAATTTTAATTAATTAATTAAATTGAAACTTATAATTTTAATGTATATAGGTAAATTAGTGTATTGTTATGTTGAATTTAATTTTGTAATATTTGTAATTTCGGTAGCGTATTGTATGTATTTTTGACATTTAGTTATCGGTATTTCCCCACGTTTTTTGTAGGTGCCATTTGGGCCAATACCTTTTGACAAGGAAATAGCTAATCGCCCCCCTATGAAGGGCAGCGAAAAAAGTGTAGTGTGGAAATTCCCCAAGTAGCTAGAGGGAGTTGTTTCCTTATGTTGAGAAATGAAAGGGAATGTGGGCAATGTGTCGACCATCAGCGGGATGATCACGTGATGGAAAAACCCCAAAATAGGGATTACTGGCCGTTAGGGCCAGTCTTAAGAAAGAAAAGGGTTTAGTTTCGAAAGAAAACCGTTAGAGAAGCAGAAGAGTTTCAGTCCAGAAAGGAGCGACTGCGGCCGTCTCGAAGTTAAGCGCCCTTGTTTTAGGGCGTTTAGTAAAAGAAGTTACGAGTTAGTAAAATCAGTTAAAATAAAGTAGTTGTCTTGTTTTTAAAGAAGTTTGGTTTCAATTCATTTTAATTCTCACGTAACCCATCGTGCCGGGTCAAGAAATCAGCGACTGGAGTGTTTCAGTCCGCTTTAATCGCCAGTTAATTTAAGCTCTCCCTACAAGTGCGTTTTGGTTTTAGTTTTCAACCAAAATGAGCTTTACGTCACTTCGAAAAAGTGACTTCTGTTCATATTGCTCTAGTTTTGCAACCGCTTAACATTTTTCGCTAAAACTTAGTATTTGCCCATCAATTTGTCCTTATTTTACGTGGTAAAAATTTCATTTGTATCGGCCGACCCATGGTTGCATGAGTTGTCGATTTGACGTGGAATGACCCTAAGGCATCATTCTTAATTCAAACCTATGTTTCCGAGTATTCGTGGCAAGGGCAATTAGCCGAGGAAGAAGAATGTATCAAGCTACTTTACCTGAGATTAGTAAGATCAAAGCTCACTTTCAAAATTCTAAAAAAAACCGATCAGAATAAATTCATTTAGCTGACAAACACTAACGTTTAAGACTGCATGCCTTACGATAACGACCTCTTAACTATTTAAGCTTGGAAATAATAAAACATTATTCTAAAAAAAAATTAATTTTATTTTGGTAAAAAAAAAACACTTTTTGCCAGTCCAAAATGTATGAAATATTCAATCTATTAAATTCCAATTACCAACCAAATACACGCGGCAAATTATCATTTTATTTTTTCGAAAATGTTAGATACAAAGTCAAGGTTTCAAGAGTAATGTAATGAATACTCCTAAAAAAATGATGCTTTTTCTTATAAATACAATGATATTTTAAAACTTTTTGAATAACTAGTATAACCATATCCTATTTTTTTAATATCGATGTTTTTTTTTCTGTATCACTGTCGTGTTCGTCCCGAGGGATTTTGTAACTTTTGTTAAAATAACGCTGACTTTAATAGTTCATATTCAATATTTTTAAAAGTAAAACTTTAAAACCTCATTGTTAATGTCGTACTAATTAATTAAACCATTTCATTTTATTTTATAAAATTATTAATCTCGTTTTAGCATTGAGCGGTACGTTGAAGCTGGTTTACCCGAAAAAGACTATCTAAAGCAAATGGAGGAACAACCAATCTGCACGCGCACTTTTGAAAAAGACGAAGATCATTCGATCAAGGTCCTCAACATGGAAAATATTTTGTTCGCTTCGGTCATTCTGATTATTGGTCTACTGTTCTCCTTCTTCGTTTTAATAATTCAAAGTTCTTTGACACCGTATGCTGAATGGCATGTAATCAGTTGTCACTGATATTTGTCAGCTTTAAATTCGCATACAGCTAAAATGGAAAAGCACATTAATATAGAGTATGTAGTATTTTTAATCTACGAAAGTAAAAGAGCCTATACACAAATTGGTTTCGATATTTACTGACCTTTTCACAAATTGTAACAATACACAATTACCCATCCTAATTTGCTCTTGTACTTAACTTTAATAAACGGCACTGATTGAAAACAATTCAGAGATGTTAACATGTGCAATTTAGACATAATAAATACTTATACGGAATTTAATTGGTCACAAGAAGTCGTTTTAATTCAAATATTTAGATGGTATCTTGTTTAAAAACTAACAAGATTGGAACAATATTTTTATTGTTTTGTAGAATGAGCTTGCTTTTTATTTAAATAAATCGTGAAGAAAAATGCTTTAATGTTAAATATCCAACAAGAATGGCAAATAACTGAAATATCATAAGATTACCAAATGCCCATTCCCCGGGAAATATTCTAGACGGCTCTGACGATAATGTTGTAAGAACGCGTCAGTAACAACATGTACCAGGAGATGATGATTTAGTTTAATACTTAAAAGCAAAGCCGTTTATCCCTAGTATTTTCAACAATGACGACTTCTTTATTTTAATGATATTTGGAATAATCCCAAAACAATATTATATGAAATGTGAAGTTTCATTTTCTCGTTAAATTAAAATATCAATACTTTTCATTTCAAATCAAATAGGAAAGTCTGTGTTCGTTTATCAAATGATTTATTTGAAATTTGAAACTTAATTAGACAGGAATAAACAATGTTAAAATAAATTGACCACAAGTATCAGAAATTTTTACGATTTTGACTAAACCGGATTGGTATCGTCCAATATCATTATATGTACGTTCAAGTTGGCTCTAGTTTGTCCAAATCAACGCTGATTGATTATAATATTGCCTATAACGTCTGCACACTACGAACCAAATTTGCACAATTTATTTTACCCAAGAACAATAATGTAAGGAAATTTCACAATAAATAATAAGAAATTTTGACGTTTCATTGCTTTATTGTGGACATGGTAAATTCCCTATTGAAAGATAACAGTTGAGTAGGTTGATAAAATAAAAATTAATGATATATTCGGCATCTGACTGAAGAATTTAAACATTTAAATTGCACTTTATTGAAAAAACGACCTCTATATGCAACATCACAAATTAAAAATATTTTTCTCAAAGTAAAATAAACTAAGTGTTATACTTAAAATAAACGTGTCTCATTGTTGATATTTTAAATATATGTTACTTGAGTCAGGAGAACTAACCTAAAAAAATTAAAAAATAGAAGGTGACGTCATTTTCGATTTTTGGGGGTCAAATGAACCCCGCCAATACCTTAACATCTTCTACAATAATAGTCCGATTTAAATTTCATTGCCAGATTCGGATTTCCTGTCAAATTTGATTTCGATGCGAGTTATGCTCAAATATATGAATTTTCGTTATGTGTAAATTTCAATAAATCATAAAACGCCCAATTTTACAGCTAGAGGGCTTACATTTTGGGAATTGTCATTATTTCAAGCCTACATTCACACAAAAATTTTATGTAAAAATCGGTGAGGCAGTGCCTCCCAACCTCACGATTTCACATGGAATGGCCCTTATGCATTCCGGCTGGAATATTAATTTAACAAAACTTCCAATGAGTTTTGGGATTTTTTTTTATAAATCTTAACCTGAATAATGTAACACAGTCTTTTAAAAAATAATCATTCCTAATTTTTAAATTATTAAGAAAGTTTTAAAACATTTTTAAAATTTTATTTTGAATTTAAAGTTTTAATTTTAAACTTAAATTGATTTTTTACTCAAATAATTAAAATAGAACTTTTTGTTTTAACCAAGGCATTTCTAATGTTTTCTGACAACAGTGTCTCTGAAAAACTGCTACGGATAATCACAGGGTGGTTCAATTCGTTCCTGCATTTAGATCTAGCCATTTTCGTTGATATATTTAAATTTCAGTTTCCAGGAAATTGTGTAGGCTACAGGATGTTGCGATAACATTTAAAAGGAACGAAAGCTGCAAATCATTCTTTTTAAGTTAACACCACCAGCGTCCCTTTAATCTTGTTAATGCGTTTTTCGCATCACTCAAACTAAATTATGGCAGTATATTATTAACAATCAATTAAAATCAATTTATAAATAGTTATTATGAAGTTCCTTATCAGTCGTATTTCCATTTTCAGAGAATCCCTTGAAAAACTATGGTATTCAAGTTCACTATTTACTAAAAGTGGAATCTCTGTGTAATCAATTATAACATTTTTCTACGAAATATAAAAGAAAATACACGTTGTTTATTTAATGTATATAAAAAACCTACCTGGGGAAAGAGATTTCCAAGGACTAACTTTTTGTAAATAAATGAGTTTCCAAATTTTCGGATATCAAGAAATCTGTAAAATAAAATTTGAAAATTCTTTATCTTCAAATTAGTCAGCAACTTGCCTTCCTCAAATATCCACTACTGCTTGCATTAAAACAGAATGCCTCCCTTTTCTGTTGTAATAATTCGTATGGAATTCCTCTGGTAAAATTACGGGAATGTGTGTCCCATCTTATTGCCGGAGCATTTAAAAATCAATCAGTGGGAAAGGCAATTACTGATAAGAGGCTTTTAATACAAAGCTGAACAATTAGTCAAATATTAAATACGAATTCTGGTAGCTAGAATACTAAATTTCTTACTTGGTGGAAAACAACGCAAGCTGTCTTTCAAGCCACTCTAAACAGGCTTCCTAACGTGCTGAATAATACTCGAGTTGCCAATGTAATTGTTTCGAAATGCCATCAGATCGTTTTTGGTTGATTCTAGGAGTTGAATGGAAGATAGGTAATTGATTGATGAGTTTTGTAATTCTTGCGATAATGAATAGATTGCCCCAAGTAGCTTTTCAGTGAAAAGTAAACAACGAAGGAATGATATTGAATGTATTCGTTTTCGCAAACCTTGAGCTTCTGCAGCTGTTAACCTGTCAACATTCTGCTTAGGAATGGCTTCCAACACATTAACAATCGTTTCAATACGAAGCTTTATTTTGCGAACGGATCGACACCAATAAGACCATCGAGTTTCAACTAATCTTTCGAGCTCCAAGACTTCTAGATTAATCTCAATTTGTGCTTTCACAAAAAGTCCATGTCGGGGGCCACTAACTGATAAAAACACAAACTGATTGAATGATGGAAAACATGTCAACGATCTCGGGAATATTTTTAATTGTATTGACTAAAACTAGGTTAAGTCTATGGGCGTGGCAGTGAATGTATATGACATGTAGTGCAATTTCTTTAATCTGTGCCTGAACACCTCTAAGGTGACCACTCATGACAGAAGCACCATCGTAGCATTGAGCCACACATTTATCCCACGATAATTTGTTTTCCAAAACTGCATTGTTGATAGCAGTTTTTAATGCCTCAGCATCTACTTTTTCCATATGAAAAGTACCTAGAGGTTTTTCCCAAACTAAACCATTTTGTGACGTGAATCTGATGACGAAGCTCATTTGTTCTCTGCGAGAAATATCTTTTGGCTCATCAACCATCAATGCCCAGTAGGATCCTAGAGAACTAATAATGTTCTTTCTAAGAATGTTTGCCAAGCAGTGTAAAATATCGTTCTGATATTCCACTGATGTGTAATGTCCGTATCTCATTCGAAGTCTTTCCCGTAGTTGAGATAAAAACTCACTCATCCTTTCGAGCAATTCAACGAAATTCCCTTTGTTTGACGATTCTTGTGACTCCTCCTCACCACGGAAAGCCAACCCTTGCCGAGCTAGATATTAAGTCGCTAAAATTAAATACTTGAGATGGTTTCTGTTTTCCAGAACATCCGACTTTCTCTGAACATTTATGAGATTTGCTACAGATTCAGTCTTTCCAGCTAATACATTTTTCGCATTCGCCCACAGCGCTGTGCTATCTCTGTGCTTGCTACTGGATTCATGCTGTCTCAACAATTCTTTCATGTCTTTCCATTTTTTAAATCCCTTGTCGAAAAACGTTATATCCCCACAAAATTCGCCCGAACGGACAATATTGGGACTAAAATGTCGACAACTGAAACCAAAGAGAGCATCCTCATTTACGGAGTATTCTATCCATGGAAATTGTTTGAAATATCCAGAGTTGAACCTACGCTTAGACGTTTGAGGATATTCTTGTAGTATTGGTTGAACTTGACCTTCATGATTAAAACGTGATAGATCGAAAAAAGACACTTGGTTTTCAGTCAATGTTTGTGATTGAGGTAATTCCAGTATATCTACTGTTTCTTTACTAACTCCACTTGTGGAAGCCACTGCATGATCAATTAATTGCTCAGAATTAATTTTCGGGTTTTTACTTGCTGTAGTTGTAGACTCTGTATCTGACTCCAAATTCTGTGTGCTTTTCCTCTTTAAGAAGGTAAACATTGACGCTTGTGTTGCTGTCTTTGCCATTACGATTATAAATTGAAATTGCTTAAATATTTTAATTGTCGCGAATTCTACTGCATTCCACCTGGGTCGTTTTATCTCAAGTTTCCGAAGTCATATACTATTTGGTTACAGTTGGGACGATTCAACGAAATACAAGCCATAATTCTTTTTATAAGTTAAAAATAATTACAACTTACGAGAAGTTACGTCTTATATTTTCTAAAAAAATTGGAAAACTCCCCAACAGCGTTACACTACACCTACTACAGTCTGCTGCCCTAGGTACTATCCGTAGCAAACTTCCCAGTTTAAAAAAAAACAAAACAAAATCAATGGCCAGACCGTCGCTGCATGGTTTAGTCACCGAAGCTTAAATATTTTAATTATCGCGAATTCTACTTCATTTTGTTTTAGTCGTTTTATCTCTAGTTCCCGTAGTCATATATATTATTTGTTTTTACGTGGGACGATTCAACGAAATACAAGCCTAAATCATTTTAAAAGTTAAATTAAATAATTACAACTTACGAGATGTTACGTCTTTTATTTCCTAAATTCTGAGAAACTCGGAAAATGCCTCAGTAGTGCAACACTACACCGACTACAGCCTGCAACCGGCTCCTCGGTATATACTACTGAAAATACTGCCGTTTTGGTTATAGTTTCCTCTTAAAAACCCAACAAAATCCGTAGAAATCTTCCCAGTTTCAAATTTAAACAAAATGATGGTCAGATCGTCGTGTGTATAGTCACTGAAGCTGCATAGTTTAAAAATTAATGGATATAGCAGAACTACTTAAGAAAATAATAAAAGCATTCCAGCCTAAACAATGTATAGATTAAATTAAACATGAACTTTTTATTGAAGTTATTTGCAATTTTTTCATGACCTTTTTGACTCGTAAAAATGCAGGGGGGGGGATGCCCCCTGCCAAACCCAAATGATGTCCCTGGAAGAAGATATCGTTTCTTATCGGACCACGATACAACTGCATGTCTATGAATGTCGCGTTCTAACGTTAGCTCGCACTCTGTGTTTTAAAATTCTATAATTCGTTAGTCTTAAGTCGCCTCTATGGCCTATCAGCCGAAGTATACCGCGTGTTTCTAACTTCAACGATAAAAACTTAGTTTTTTTCCCTCAAATATGTTGGTTTTATTTACTTTTATTTGTTATCGTTTCCTATGTATGGACTGGTCGACACGAAATTCCGAAATCACTTCGCAATTTTATGAATACAGTTAATAGGAAATGTGCAGATGAAAATTCAGCCCAAAGGATGTTGAATATGTTAAACGAAGATAAGAAACATGATCCCTCAATGGTAATCAAATTTTAATATCAACCAAAATTAAGGTAGGGATTCTAACATTAGACAAAAATTAAGTTAGGAATTCTAACAAAAGCACAAATTTGAAGTTCGAATCCAAGCAGCAAGGACTTCAAATACTGTTTAAGTTGCCTCTTACGCTGAATACCTCGATTTTCTTACGAAGTCCATTTTAATTTCGTTTAGCACGTAGGTGTGAAAAACGGAATTTATAAGAGGTTGCGACTCCGACGCCATAGCGAAAGAGAAAAGGTTTCTGCTGCCATCTATGTTTTAGACAATTTTTTTTAATCTTTCAAAATAACAGCTAACTAAACGGATGATTCAAAGGATTTGGAAATTACTTTTAAAACACATTTAAACGTTCATAAACTTCAAGTTAGAACTGGCACCACCAGATGGCGAGGGCGGCAGCATTATATAACATTTGGATCTTTTCAACTTAAATTTCTTGTAGGATTACATTGTTTGCATTATCGGTTTGGTTACTAATTTCATATTTGATTACATTCTTTATTTCATTTTCGATTTGTTTATTAAGTTCATATTTCATTACATTGTTTATTTCATTTTCATGTCTCGGTATAAATTGCATTTTTTATTTCATTGTTTATTTCATTTTTATGTATCGGTATAAAATGCATTGTTTATGTCATTTTCATGTTTCGGTATATTATAACATTTTCGGTTTGTCCCTATTCGTTAGCTGCTAATATTGTATTCCGTTGTTAATTCTTTTGTTTTGGTTATTTAATTGCGAGATATGCATTCAGGTTACATGGACAGAAAGGAAATAAAAAAATCAAAGCTTGGGAAAGATATGCCACCAAAATACGATATCCCGCTTTCCGTGAACGTGAAAACCTTAAGCAACGGTTGGCTTAGCGTACAAATAATAATAATAATAATAATAATAATAATAATAATAATAATCAGCTAGGCTTAAACCCAAGGCATCACCTTATGCCTAAGTCATCAAGCGACTTTTAAAGCCATTAATTCATGTGGCCGGGTTACAATGCGTAGGAGGGTGGTAGCAAGCCCTTCATGCCACGCGAGCCAATAGCTCCCTACACTAACTATTACCGTTAAACCATCTATTATTTATTTTTATTATTGATTCTTACGTGGGGCGTATTATCCATTAGACAGAGTATGCAATGGCCTAGGGCGACATTTTTCTTGGGGAGCCAAAATTCTTCGTCTCTGATAAACCCCCACGACTGAAGTACTTGGCTGGCCCCTACTTAGCTGACAATGCCAAGAAGCGGCAATTATTTTGGTGCCTAGAAGCGCCGAAAGGATTAATTCGCCCTTGTTCTACAATAAGTCACTTTTTATACTAACGTATTACTAAATGTTTTAAATAGTTGGCCCGGTATGCCTACAGATTCATGAGCTTGCAGGAGAGATGGTTTGTGCACATTTGCTAGAAGCATTTCGCCTATAAAAAGAAATGAAAAGTCGCTAGCTGACTTGGGGCTCGGGTATTGGCCTAGCTGGTTAATGCTATTCCCCATAACAGCAAAGTATATAAAGGAAATGGTTCATATTGAACAGTAATAACCTAAATTTATATTAAGCAAGGCATTTATTCTGCCAGTTATTAAAAATAGACCAAGAGGTTAGTGAAATTATATTATCACCTTAGCGAACTTGTTTACCTATCACATTAACCCAAACCTTAATGTTCGCATTTCCCTGCTTGGTTTGGCGCTTGTTGCAGCCTACTTCCAGGTGCTAGTAGGCCACACTTTGAAGCTCTCTGGCGCTCTTTTAACTCATCGTAGAAAAATGGGAAAAATATGGCAAACTTCTCAACTCACCCCCTAAAACTCATTACAATTTTTGCATTGCCTTTTCAAACGCCCTGTATATGTAATTCTTAAAAAAAGGAAAATTACAATACTCCCGATAGTTGTACAGAATCGGATGTTCAAGTATCTTCCCATATGTTATTTAGCACGGCTTAAAACACAAGTAACCCCATTTTCCCCGTTTGATAATATTCCACCAAATCTTACAGTTGTGATGACTGTAATAGGGGCGTAGAATGCTGAATAATGAATTTTAGTCTTGAGCCTATTGCTTCAATTAACTGACAAACGATTCTTCATCAACCGCATTGCCTTTTAGAATATTTTTGTATTGTTTTAAAACTGTGACACATGTTATAACTATGCTATATAGACCACTTTATCTGGATATCTAATTGATATATACTGGATCTTCATTGGTATGACATCTGGATATCTTATTGATATCTACTTGATCTCCATTGCAATGACATCTGGATATCTAATTGATATCTACTGTATCTTCATTGCTATGACATCTGGATATCTACTTGATATCTACTGGTTTTCCATTGGTATGACATCTGGATATCTAATGGATATCTACTGAATATCAAACCTAGATATAGGGATATCTAATAGACATAAGGATACCCAAAAACCATATCCCTTGGATATCCATTAGACCTATTTGTGTTTGCTGGGGAATTCCTAGTACAGACAAATGAAGGTTTGACCCGGTACAAATTGAGCCTATCTTTCCAAAAGTTAGGATTTTAATAGATTTAAAGGCGCTTTTTCACATGGTAATGATTAAACATTTCAATGAAAATAAAGAAATTCTTAAAAATAGCAAGCAAATTAGTTCTTTTACCAAAAATTATTTTTTCAATTTATAAATGACATTCATGGAATATTATCATTGTCTTCTTCAAGAATATCAATGTTTTAATTGGTACGAGACATTCCCTTGCAGTTACGACACATATAAGAACCTATTTTTCAAGTTTAACGACAGGCGCAGTGACCATCGCATGTGTCTTTACACTTACAGTAAACCATTTTAAGTAATTATTCCGTTGCTGGTTTAAATGTTGAGATAGTTGTCCCAAGAGTGTTTTCTACAACTTTCCATCCCTAGTTGATCCATTTAATTTCCAAGCCACGTCTTCGCTGCGGTATACTCTGTTTATATGCTGTTTGGCTGCTGAGCTTGTTGGTGGCAATGTTCCTAGTTCAAAGTCCGAGCTTAGAGTTGACTGCGTTGTTGCTTTAACATACGATTTGTTTCTTAACGAATCGAGCATATCATTTGGATCTTCCCTATAAAGAGTTAATAAATTTTTTAAACCCGCTTTGTTTAAGTCTTTGTGAGAAGATATGGGAAATCGAATACCTTTTCTTCTCCATAAGTAGATTAAACGTTTTTTTTCCCGCGTCGGTAGATTGCCGAGGTTGTATCACACAATTTATCTCAAATGGCTATTACGGTTAAAACTTTCAGGTTTCACAAAAAATAGCGAACTTCCTTTGGCTGGCTTTCCAAGCACTATGAGAAGAAATAAGAGATCCGTGTCTTCTCTAATTAAGGCAACGTTTACATTTTCGTTATTCGAGAGCTCGATGAGTGTTTCAGCAAAAAGGGTATCCGCCCCGTACTCGGCTTTATTGACAGTCAGTCCGACTGTTTCGAGTTTTTTCGTTAATAACGAGATTAAGGATGCCTTATTTTCAGTGCTTCTTAAAACTGTCTTGGTTAGTTGAAGCGCGTTTGTTTTCTTCTACCGTAACAGCAGTGGCCATCGTTTAACGGTTTCTTCGGCGTTGTTCTTCACCTTTGGTGGCCAGACCATCGGAATATCCGTCGAAGACCACGTCTGCTCTAAATCGATAATTTTTTGAAAGATTTCGAAATAGACGGCTAAAACTTCGCCGTAAAAGTGGGACATTGCCACATAATACAGTGGAGCATGAAGCCCTCAACTAATAATACTTCATCGTAATTAACCTCGGATTTGTTGCAAATGGAATGGTCGAGATTTTCTTAATATGCGCCAAAAATGCTTTATTAGTTTTCCGAATGAAAAATTCATCAAAGAGCGATGGAACAGTTGGTGAAAGTTCCTAAGCCAAATAAAATTTTAAATTCGCCCCTCGTTGTAGTGCGGAAGCTATTCTGTTGAAAAGTTGCTTCGGATCTACTATTAATTCTTCTATAATAATAGTATTTTTCATCGCCGCAAAGAACCGAGCTTTATCATTTCTACGTATTCGAACCTCTGAGAATAGCTTTTCGAGCATTGTACTCATTGAAATTCACCATGTTTCATAAGCTTGGACACAGTTAATAGAAGAATCGGCAATAGCTCCGGACCCCAAGGCTATCAGTTCCTTATTTGTGGATATGAAAGGAGAGTGGTCTCTCAACCAATCAAAATATTTTACATCTCTAACTTGCCAAGATCCTTTTAATTCGACGAGTTGCTCTGAAGTCGTAAAGGACATTCCGCTATTTTCTTCTATCGCTTCGCTAACGTTAACACACACTAGCAATGTTAGCACACTGCAAATCTTTGGGGCGCCTAAAGAACACCGGAAAACATCTGTGGAACACATACACAGGTGACAGATGTACTACTGGTGTTCGCTATACGTTATTTAATGTTTCATTAACGTAGCTCAGGGGTTATTTACAAAAAATGCAAGTATCTTAAAGATATTCAAAGTTTAATATAGAGGTTTCTAGAACGTCCAATGAACATTGAACGTCTGAGTTGCATTTAAAGCTTTTTTCACACGCGTCTAGACTACATCTGCAAGTGTTCTTTTGAACGTCTGTATTGTATTTTATGTTTGTTTTTGAGCGTCTAGATTACATCTGCAAGTTTTATTTTGACTTTTCTTTATTTTTATATTACCGTGTATGACACGGTAAATACTAAATCATTACGATTGTAAATTTCACTTACCAAGTGAAAAACGTCCTAAAAAATTAAACACATTATATTTAAAGTTATACGTCATATTAATGAATTAAAAAAATTTAATTTTTATTTCGTATTTCGCGCCTTGACAGTTAACCATCTTTGTATGTTATTTCGTATTTCGTGCCTTAAAAATTTATCAACTTGTTATTTTATTTCGTATTTCGCGCCTTGAAAATTTACCGTCGTCTTACAAACAGCCAACTTAGATCCCCTGCTACTCTAGACGAGCCCAAGTGAATAAGCTCGAGCTTGAGGCCGGTCTTGGGTTATTTCACGTCTCGAAATTATATTTGTTCAGAGAACGAAACCATCAATAATCATTCATTACGGTTATGTAGTTTTTAGTGTGTTTTGATGTATACATAAAGCGTCGGTCACTAGAAGGCGATAGTCAAAAACTACACAATTTTAAAGGTATACGGTAGGGTGATTCATAAATTTAAAGTTTTTATTTTTTTAACTCTCAACCCATAATATCATTCTAACTACTAAAATATAAATTAGTTATTAATTTCGGAATTTCTGATTAATATTTACAGGTCGCTACCGACTCACAAAGTTTAAAAGTTATCTGCAATAACGCACTTATTGCGATGCTGGATATGGTTTACTTTTAATATCTTCAATGACGGTATTTAGCTATTAACAATATACAATGCAGTGTTTACATGCCCCGCCGGCACCTCACTACTCCTGCTATCGCCACAATGCTAGTTAACGCAAGCTTTCCATTACTCTATTAGAGGCTATTCTATCACTTATCTAGCGACACAATCCATGCAACCCAAAGCGCTTGTATTCACCTGTGAGTGTGATTTTCTTAAAGTTTTTTGGTTTATTGTTGTAATTTTATTCCTATAATGACGTCAAATATTATAAAAACAAGAAAAAGAACTGAAATATGGTTAATTGGACACACTTTCTCAGAATTAGTGCAAACAAAATTACCCTCAGTGAAAGAAGTGATGAGTTTATTTTTTCATTATAAAACTGTAATGAAGAAAGTAAATAGAGAATCGGCGTCATTAACTGCTGGTGATGTGATGGCTTTATGGCAAAAAGCAAGTATTCCTATCAAAGAAAAGCAACATGTTATCACAAAAATACTAAAAATTTTCAAGGAATGGCAGAATTTAAAGAAAAATAAAGAAAATAAAGCAAAACGTTCAGCAGCAATCAAAGAAAAAGAAAACAAGTGGCAATCAAATTTAAATGTTTTATTTGATATAGCTCACTCTAATTCCCTAAATATGATGACCATTGATGAAGATAAGCAATTTCTTTTGAGCCAAAGAAAAATGAGCCGCCCAGGACGAATTGGTAACATCGATACACAGTATGCGAGAAAACTTAATAAACAATTAGAAAAAGAAGCTAAGTTGGAAAAAATGAAAGAAAAGGAAAAAGAAGCAATAAATAGACTAACTGAGAAGTGCGATTTATTGTCATCTTCAGCTTCTTCCTCTGCAGAGGATAGAAGTGATAGTGACATGAGTCAAAGTCGTCCTAATTCTCCCCAGCCAGGACCTTCTAACAAAGATTTTTCGCCACCTCGGAAACGAGGCCGAAAAACAATCTTAGATTCTAATTTAGCTACTAGTCTTGATGTCGCTAAATTGAGTGACCGAAAAGCAACTGTTGTTTTGGCCTCTACACTCAAAAGTCTGGGCTGTAATGTGTCAGAATATAACGTTAGCTATTCTTCTATACGTCGCCAAAGAATGGATATTAGAAAACAGCTTGCTCAGTCTATAAAAGCTGATTTTCAACCACAAACTACACTTACTGTGCACTGGGATGGAAAGATGCTCGAGGACATAACGGGACATGAAATAGTAGATCGTCTACCAATCTTGGTATCTGGAAAAGGAGTCGACCAGCTCTTGGCCGTTGCGAAGCTTCCAGATGGCAAAGGGGAAACCATGGCGTCTGCTATTTTCGATACAATTTTATCCTGGAGCTTATATGATAAAATAAGATGTATGTGCTTCGACACAACAGCATCTAATACAGGGCGAATAAAAGGAGCCTGTATTCTTTTGGAACAGAAAATGCAAAAGAAATTGCTTTGGTTTGCATGTCGGCATCACATCTTAGAAATCGTACTTGAAGCTGTCGTAGTATCAGCTATTGGACCTTCCAGCGGTCCTGAAATCATGATTTTCAAAAGATTTAAGAGCTGTTGGACAAAAATTAAACAGGAAGACTTCAAGACTGCGATATCCGAACCATCTACTTGGCGTTGCGTTCAAACGGTCGCGACAGATATAATTACTTTTGCTCAGAATCAACTACAACAATTTCAGCCTCGTGACGATTACAAAGAGCTCCTCCATTTGATCATTATCTTTTTAGGAGGGATTCCTGAAGGTGGTATCTCATTCAAAGCCCCTGCTGGAATGCACCGTGCACGTTGGATGGCAAAAGCTGTATATGCATTGAAAATGTTTCTGTTTAAGCACCAGTTTAAGATCACAATTAAAGAAGCTAAGGCCATTACGAATATCTGCATGTTTGTTGTACTTGTTTACGCAAAATACTGGTTTACAGCGCCAGTGGCTTATATGGCACCTGCAAATGACCTGCAAATTTTGAAAGATTTGGTTCAGTTCGAGAAACATAATAGAGTTTTCGCCAAAGTCGCCGTAAAAAAGATGTTGGGTCATCTTTGGTATCTTTCTGAAGAGCTGGTTGCTTTAGCTTTGTTTGATAAACGAGTTTCTACTGAAACAAAACGAAAAATGATTTTAGCGCTGAAAAAGGAAGGGTCGGAAAACCGTCCTAAAAAGGCATCTTTGGAATATGATGCAATCGTAAACCGAAATATAGAAGATTTCGTTACAACAAATACAATGAGTTTTTTCGAAATGACTGGCATTTCAAGTGAGTTCATCCAAAAAGATCCCGAGCTATGGGAAGAAGAAGAAAGCTACAGGTCGGCTAAAGAAATTGTACAAAACATGAGAGTCGTTAACGATATAGCTGAACGGGGTGTTGCTTTGATGGAAGAGTACAATAAATTACACACGAACGATGAGGAGCAGAAGCAGTACTTAATGTTGTTAGTTAAGAATTATAGACAGAAAAACCCCAACGTCAATAAGACAAATTTTATATAACAAACGTTTTTTTCTTTCTACTTAGAAATTAAAAAGGTTTGATCTTTGTTCTTTAGCATTTTAAATACACAAAACTGTATCCTGATTGTAATAAATTCTTATTGAAATATTTATTGTTTTTGTTTCATTTCGCAAATTGCAAAAGCCGGTAGCGACCATTAAATGTCAATTAAAAAAATTTAAAAAAATCCTGATCAGTTTCCTAGTGGAATAGATCTGTTTTAGGGGTTGAGAGTAAAATAAAAATAAAAATATTTTTGTTTGGTCTACTATGAATCACCCTAGTATACGGTAACCTCGTAAATTACGTATGTGTGTAACCCCAGAAAATAAAGTTTATTGGAATTAATTTAATATAAAACTATTGATTATCCACTCAAATACGTGTCGCTTCTTGGCCGCAACGAATGACTCGCGTCTACCTATATATCACCTTCTTTACTCAGCGTAGCTGAGCTTTTTCCTATAATATATGTACACACATATATTTCTTGAAATGTTTTATTTGTAATATTTTATAAATTATATATATATATAATACATTGTATATAATATATTATATATAGTATATATAAATTATATATTATATATAATATATATAAATTATATATAATATATATATAATATATATAAATTATATATAATATATATATAATATATATAAATTATATATGATATATAATTATATATAATATATATAAATTATATATTATATAATATTATATATATAAATTATATATTATATATTATATATTATATATTATATGTAATATATATAAATGATACTTTCGTGGGTTATAAGTTCAATTTAAATCACGAAACACTAACTATGAATTTGTTACCAATTTTGATTTATAATTAATGTTACAAGAGTATGTATAAAATAGTTTTGAATCTGGTGTAAAACTAAGAGCAGAAACGATAATCAATTTAAAATGAACGTATTTAAACATAGAAATATACAATGAAAAGAAATATTTTCAAGCATACATTGACACTTATCATACCAAAACTATATTAATGAACCTTTAACAATACATTACAAAAAATGATATTTCTTTCCACTAGGTTTACTGTTTAGAAAAATCGTAGACATATTTCTCCAATTATACTTCTTTACAATATTTTTTTAAGTAGTACAAAATTATATTTTTCAAAAACATTTTCACGTGAGTACAATACTGCTAGTAATGATTCAGATTTAGTTGGATCGTGTTTCGTATGTTGAACTTGAAAAGGCTTCACGAAACCAGCTCCTTTCTTTAATTCTAATATTTCAGAAAGACCTTTTGACTTCGGTTTTGTTGGCACACGATAGTAGAATCTCCCCAATCATACAAACAAGTGTTTTCTCGACTGTCAGGGCGATTAGGGTAAATATCATGGACTAGTTGTTTCATAAAAATATCTGTGCTTTCAGACTCATTCTCTTTCAAAGGTAGGAAATCTTTATATCGCTTAAGTAAGCGCTTTCTGTGTTCTTTAGAATACGAAACTATTTGACTTTTCATACAAATGCTGATGTGTTAAACGATCAGCTGGCTCGTAACTGCCGATTTCTCGTAGCGATATAGCTTTTAGGCCTAAAGCCCAAAGACGAGACAAATGCTCGATACTATTCGACAAACCTTTGATTTCACTGTATTAAGAAGATGAAAGAGGTATTGTTCATTTTTAGAGAACCTTCTATCCTTGTTTAAAATTCTTTGAGGACGAAAATCTGATTTAGACAGCTTGGTAAATTTGCTTTCAGAGTATTTTCCATAATTAGCAGTTACAAATAAGTCCGGAAAGCACATTAAATCCAGATTTTTTTCCCAAATGCTCATTCCACTTTCTTCAATTTTCTTCACTTGGAAAAAATCTAAAATACCCTCCGCATTTTTGTTATTTACACGGTGTATTGAATAGTGGTCAAATAAATAATTTATGTTCAACTGCAGAGGTTCTGCGAAGCAAAGACTTCTCGTTAGAAGAAATTTTTATATCCTTAGCGTTAGCGCTACCATAAAGCAATTCTTCAGTGAACTCCCTAATATCTATATTATTATACAGTGGGTGAATGGTTTTTAATTTAGTAAAGCATTCCTTACTAAAATTATATCCACCATTGATTGCCAAACAGTTTTATTATTGGTAGGCAGCCCATTCACTATAATAAATAATTGATGATCAGTAGGTAAATGTTTAGGAATCATTTCCACATTTTCAGTTAAGGGAAGAGGCAAATAAACTGCACAACTACTAACGGCTCTCGTTAATCCAGAATGGTTAACAATATTTTTCCCAATAGTGTATGTAGACGAATAATAGTTTGAAACACTTTTACTTTCTGTATTAGCATTTTCTCAATAAAATTTAATTTAGAAATATCATTTTGCACGGGATCTACTTGAAGGCCATTAAGAAAACATTGCGGCGGTGTTTTACCCGATTTAAGAATTTGCGTACATGACATGCATAATCGCTTTTCGTCAAACATAAAACGAACTCTGCAATATTAACCTTTAATATATCTGCCACTGTAATTTGAGGCTCTGTGATTGCCAGGCAGCAATTAAAAGCATTAAAACTTCGTTGCTATCTAAATTATGTAAAACAATTTCCCACAGATTTGAGCTTGCTATTCTTAGAAAGCTTTTCACAATAATCGCAATGCGAATTATGAAACTCGTACATCTCTTTATAGCAACTTACTAGCTGCTTGCCATATTTAGATAGCAGATCAGACTCGTCTAGTGAAGGTTGCACTACGTCAGAGTCAGATTCAATATTCGCTTTCCGTAAACCTACCTTGAACGCCGCAATGTACTTTATTAGACACTGTAGCTTATCAAAATTACCTATTTTAATAGCCAGACATATTATTTAATAAAGGTCAGACCAAGCTTTAACCTTGTAAATATGTTTTAGAAGAATACGAAGCGCACTAAAATGTGGAGCTAATTCCATCAGAGTTCTCAAATAACTCGTACATTTCTGAGAATCAAGGCAGTAGAGTGGGTGACCCATTCTAACTTGGTGAAAACCAGCACACTTGTCAATAGTGCTTAAAATTTCCAGCCAAACATCCTTTTTGGAATTATCCATTGTCTTGGAAATTTCCACAATTCTCTCTACAGACATAGGCCTAATATAACAACTAGCGCCACAATTCCAAGAATGTTTGTTCTTATAGTTTTTCACCATTCCCTTCATCAGCATTTACTATAAGAGGAAGTATGTTATGTACTCGTCCTTTAACATCAATTACAAGTGATTTTTCATCCATCATATTTGTGCATGGTTGTTACGACGTTTCCCAAAAATACAATTCACTGGTAGCATTGTGATATTTTTTACCACCAAAGTAATCAACCAAATTATCAGCATTTACAGTTGCAGGAAAACGATCAACAACTTCCTAACATTTAATAAATAGTGTTTTACATAATGTATCAAATCTTTTCTATATTATCGCTTTATAATTTAAAGCTTTCGTAGACAATAATTGGTATATAATTTTTAATTCAATATATTTGGGGTTACATATAGAATTCCTGTTTTAGCATTTTTCCTACCAACAAATTTTGCTGAACTCTCAATGACAAATATTTTTTTAATATCTAAAAAACCCAAAGATTCATCTGAATGTCTCTTATCGTGTTAAGTCATTTCTAAATTTCAGGCTTCTGTAACACTTTTAAAAGCTTTAGTTATAGGACACTGACCACACTCAATCGATAATAGTTCTTTTTATAAAATAACCTTGGCCATATTGTTGAAATGTTGCCTCCCCGCTTCAGCTGTGGATCAGTTTTCTCTCCCACTAAAGAGTTTATGAACTCATTCTTAGGCATTCGCTGAACTATTCCAGGGCAACATTTCAACAAGTTGGGCAAGCGTAAAGACATTTTATAAAATCAACTATTGATTTTCTTAAGTCAGTTTCTTTTTTTAACGGATGGAAGGTTAATTTTTTATGAATGTTTTCTTTTCATTTGTTAAATTTGTTGATGAACACATTAATGGCCCTGGTTCATTGTATTACCACTTGAATTGCGATCAACTAGCCGTTCAAAATTCCCATTATTATTATAATCAGAATTTAAACTGCTGAGGTCATTCCTCGTATGACCATCAAGATTATTTCTCGGACCACCAGCGTGGTTATTTCTCTTACCACCAGTATGGTTATTTATCATACCCCCAGTGTTATTTTCAAAGCTATCATTTTCCAAAATATTTAAATCTAAATATTAAAAAAAAACCAAATGGCGAATTATTGAGAATAGGTTTTTAACGCCATAAAAGATGTCGCTATACCGTAACTAGTACTAAATTAGGCGGATACTAAAAAAACATTATATTTTCAATAGGGAATGTATCATATGTACAGGGATGTCATTCGGGTGGGGCAATGAGGGCGTTGCAACCTATGATTTTTACCAGTTAAAATAGTTCATAAATATGAATTTAACTGCATTAGAAACGCTCCTGGCTCATTCAACCGAATCCCATTCAATCGAAAAACTCGCTAAATTGGCCGGATTTCAATTTATACTTTGTGTCACCATATGTAACATAATTACTCATAAGTGTGCCAGAAAGAACTTATTCTCAATGAGACCTTGTTGCAAGAATATGACGTTATTGACGTCCCTTCCCAGTCGATGACGGTTTTATCGTCATCAAAGCCAGTTCTGGCGGGGAGGTAAGGAAGTTAAAACCAGTTTGATGCGACGTTAGTCCGTATTTTGTTTGGTGGCTGTGAAACAAGGTCTCATTTCAATTTTTAATTCAGAGATGTTAAACAGAGGCACACTTATGAGTAATTATGTTACATATGGTGTTACCAAAACAATAAAATTGGGCGAAGTAAAACTGACGAAGAGCTGTTTTCTTAGTTCAGTATGTACTAATATTAAAAAAATTGTAGGAGAGACAAAAACAGGGGCTTTGGGTGGATAACAAAAGCAGTCTATTTCCGGGAACCCCCTATCACCTAACCTAACCTAACCTAACCTATCTTTTACTACCTCTTAGTGACAGCATGTAACCCGTGGTACAATATACATTGTGATGTCCAGTAACAGCCAATAATTGGTATTTCGCCCCCGAAAATGTACATTCTGTACTTGCATACAAACAATATTAAATTATTGAAAATTACGCCTAAACATTCCCGATTAATAACTTTTAAAACGGTCCTACGATGACCTACAAGTTCCTATTTCCTAAAGTGAAGTGTACTATAGTCTGAAACCAAATTATATTCGTCACGTAGCCTGTTATATCCTTGAAACTCATAAATTCAGATATTTAAGAAAAAATATACCATGGCCAGGCTTGGAATTAAGCGGTGGTCACTGGGTCAAAGACCAGTTTATTAATTGCTCGGACCAGTTTTTTTATTCAAAAGCTAGGGGTTCACTGGTCCAGTGTCCAGTTTATTAATGTAAAATTATCTACCGTATTATTAACCAACTGGTCTACGTGACCACTTAAATAATTCAAGATTTGGGAGTCACTGGCCAAATAGACCAGTTTAGAAATAAACCTTATTTCCAAGCCTGACCATGGCTATAAATTGAAATTGTTGCTAGAAAAATTCTTTCAAATGGGATTTGGTTGAATAGGCATACTCCTTAGAAACGTCTTGTTTCTAGTGCGAAAGGAAGATTAAATTAAACATTAACTTGCATAGTAAGTGTTCGGTAGTATTTTAAATACTTTTTCAGTATTTCGTAATTTATTTCAAATACTTTAAAGAAATGTATTTAGTATTATATTTTAAATACATTTTTGTATTTTGAACAAAATACTGATCTTTTTAGCAAAAATACTTTATCCATCAAATAGTCTCCATACAACACCATCAAGCGGAGGAAATAAGCCTAATTCATACTCACGCACAAACTCATGAAAACTTCCGCTTATCGAACGTGGTGGCGTTGGAGTAGCGACGATTCGAGACTTAGGAGACAATCTGCCTTTTAGATCGCGCATAAAAGTGGAATATTTTCAATTTTTCGAACAGTCTTTCATTTTTTCCGCTTTTCAAGAAATCACAGTATTTTGAGTATTTTAGTGTTTCAAAATACTAAAATAAAGTATTTTAAATACTTTATGTTGCGGGTATTTAGTATTTTATTTTAAATCATTTACCGTAGGAGTATTTAGTATTTTAATATTTTAAATACTTTATCGTTTGGGTATTCAGTATTTTTTTAAATACCGAAATTAAAGTATTTTACCCAACACTGTGTAGCCAGAAATTCGACAAAGGGGAGTCTAAGTTAAGCAAGAAGCTCATGAACTGCTGTATTTTTATCTGCTAAGCAGATGCTTTATTGAAATATCGTCTGCTTAGCAGACGAATATCCAGCAGTTCATGAGCTTCTCGCATTTTCCACTACGTGGCTCTATGTAAACTGAAAAGGCTAATTAAGCATGTTTTATCTTTGATAAGAAGTTATTATTTTTTAATATTTTTATTAACTTATGCAAGGAAACAGTTTGAAGGGTTTTTAAAATATTTTAGTTAACACCCTTGAAAGCTAATAATTTTCACTCGTAATTTAAAAAAAAAGTTTTTGGTGAGTAATATTTCAATTTTTTTAATGAAAACTTTATAGAAATACTATACAAAATTAAAGTCATGATTACAGGTGAAAAAGGTCATATATTCTTATCTGTTATTTTAAAATTTGTTTTATAATAAAAATTTTCATTTTGGACTAAAACTAAACAATCCAAGGGCTATTAATAGAAAGTATCAAATAACTCCTTTTCATTGAACTATCTTAAGACTTTTGTTTTTATTTGAATCTTAACATTTAAAATTCCACCTTTTTAACAAGTATAAAGTTATTAACTAAAATTTTTAAGCATGGTTATCTCGCTCAGAAGAGGATTCAAAAACGTGTAGTGCTTCTAAGCCTCTTCATATTTTCAGAACTGATTGTTTGTTAGATTTTTTATGGGCATATTTTAAAGAGTCTACAATTTTATTATAATCGCTTAAACCTAAGAAACACGAATGTTTAAGCCAAAGAAATACAAATCATTAGTGTGAATAACTTAATGCTTTTCTATATTTTTTTTGAAGTATCTTTGGTCCCTCTTTTAGTTATTGTTGTTGGGTATGGTGCACAACCTGAGAGGGTCGGTGCTGGTCTTTATATGTTATTTCATACTATTTTTGGGTCTTTACCGTTGTTAGTCGGGATTTTATTAATTGGGTTAGATGTGGGGAGTTTGGAGTATAGCTACTTGTATTATATTAATTGTGATTTTGATTTAATTATATTCCCTTTAATTTTCTTTGCTTTTTTGGTTAAGTTACCTGCATATATGGTGCATTTGTGGCTTCCTAAGGCTCATGTGGAAGCACCTGTTTTTGGCTCTATATTATTAGCTGGTGTAATATTGAAATTAGGGGGTTATGGACTTATTCGATTTTTACCTTTTTTTGTGAATGCCCTTAAAAGTTGATTAGATTTAGTAGTAAGCTTTTCTGTTGTGGGTGGTGTTTTGTCCAGAGTTATTTGTTTATCACAGGGGGACTTAAAGTCACTTGTAGCATATTCTTCTATTGGGCATATAATAATGTTTTTAGGTGGCGTTTTTAGTCTAAGAGTATATGGCTATAATGGGGGGTTATTATGATGATTGCCCATGGGTTTACATCTTCTGGGTTATTTAGCTTAATTAATATGGTCTATGAGCGGTTACATTCACGTAGTCTCATACTAATTCGTGGGATACTATTAGTTAATCCTTTTATGGGGTTATTTTGGTTTCTTTTAAGTGCAAGAAATATAGCTGCCCCTCCATTTCTTAATCTGGTGGGGGAATTGATTTTATCTTTTGGGATTTTGGGTGTTGAAAGATTATACGCAGTTCCTTTAGGGATAATATTTTTTTTAGGGGCCGCATATTCCTTATATTTTTTTTTCTTTGGTTCAACATGGGCCTTTATTGTTTAGTTATAGATTCTTTAGCTGTCTTAATTTGCGATAAAGTTTTATTATCCTAGCACATATTATTCCCCTTTTACTCTTTGTTTTGAAGTTAGATTTTTTTTAGCCTTAAATAGTTTAAGAAAAATATCAATTTGTGGTGTTGGAGATAATATGCAATTTTTAGGTAGTGAATATTTTTAAATTTTGATTTATGCTATTAAGAGTATGTTTTGTAGGGGTGTTGTTTTTTGGGTTAAATTTATTAATAAATGGCCAAAGTTTTGTTTTAGAGTATTCTCTTTATGAAGGGGGTGTTAGAATGAGTTTTATACTTTTGTTTGATTGACTAGGCTTACTTTATTTTCTGTAGTGTTGATCATTAGAAGATTTGTACTTTTTTATAGAAGAAGTTATATAAGAGCTGACTTAAATTTTAGGCGATTTTCTTACTTGGTAGTCTTATTCGTTTTGAGTATGGGTTTATTTGTTTTAAGCCCAAATTTAGTATCTTTGTTACTAGGGTGGGATGGTAATTTTTTATCCTAATATTAAGGCTTATAACTCTGGTATAATCACTGTTTTAATGAATCGTATTGGGGATGTGGGTCTTTTATTAGGTATTTCCTTTTTGGCATCGAATGGGAGATGAAATTTTATTTGGTTCCCTCTAGAGGATTTGGGTGGAAATTTAAATATAGTTGGGGCTTTCATTATTTCAGGAGCTATAACTAAGAGAGCACAGTTACCTTTCTCTGTTGGCTGCCTGCTGCTATAGCTGCCCCTACTCCTGTTTCTGCTTTAGTGCATTCTTCTACTTTAGTGACTGCGGGTGTATTTTTACTTCTTCGTTCTGAGGGCCTTTTAGGTTTAGAGTTAAGGGGGGGTTTAATAGTGATTTCTTTATTAACTCTTATTATGGGGGGTATAGGTGCTTGTGTAGAAATAGATTTTAGGAAAGTTATTGCTTTATCTACTTTGAGTCAATTAGGGTTGATAGTGTTTACATTTTCTTTGGGCCTTTGAGAAATAGCCTATTTTCATCTTTTGACTCACGCTATTTTTAAGGCCTTATTATTTTTATGCGCTGGTTTTGTTATTCATAGTATATTTGGCTATCAGGATATTCGGGGTTTGGGGGGACTAATACAGAGTTCTCCTCTTGTAGGCCTGGGGCTCCTAGTAAGTTTTTTAAGATTGTGTGGGATTCCTTTTTCTTGCGGGTTTTACTCGAAAGATTTAATTATTGAGCTATATCTTATAGAGTCTAAAAATTTCTTTATTGCTTTTGGCTTTATTTTTGGGGTTTTTATGACGATAATTTATAGATTTCGTTTAGTTTACTATTTATGTATAAGAGATTATCAGGGGGGATATTTACTAACTTACAAGGAGGATAGTACTATAAATTTTTCTATTGGATGTATAAGACTTTTAGGGGTAATTTTTGGGGGGGTAGTTCAATGGCTTACTTTGGACTACGTTTCTGGTGTTTATTTATCTTTTTGGGGGAAAGTTTTTACTTTTACTTGTGTTCTTTTGGTGCTATTTTTAGTAGTCTTAAATGTCTTCTATAGAAGTTTTTTAGTAAAATTTGTTAATGTGGTAATAAATTTTTTATTGGGAATATGATTTTTAAATTGGGTTATTTCTTACCCTGGGATGCTGTTAGGGGATAAAATTGGCAGGATGATGGTTCTGGGGGACTTAGGCTGAAATGAATTAATAGGAGGTGTAGGTGTTTATAAAGTTTTAGGTGAAATAAGAGAAAAATGCAAAGTTATCAGTATAACTTTTTAGGCTCACAGTTAGGTCTCATTTTATTATTTATAGTTTGTTGTCTTTTTTACTACTTGTATAGTTTAATTAGAATATAGTTTTGAAGCAACTAGGGTAAGAATTTTATAAGTATTTTTAACCAAAGGTAGTTTGGGTCTGAAAATCCCAGGTGTTTTTTACACCATAAAAATAAAGACTATGTTATCAATTAACATCCTTAAAGTTAGCGGCTTTATTTATTTAGTCTCTTTAATAGGAGTGTTTTCAATTTTCTTATTAACAATAAGATACCTCTATTTGGTTTCTATTAAGATTAATAGGGTTTTCCTTCTTTCAGGTCGAAACTGAATGTAATATTATACTACTATTAAGGGATTAAGGCTAGGTAGGCTTACAATTTTTAATTGCAAATTAAACTTTATTTTTTAAATACTAACCTTAAGTTCAATTAAGTGCCCCCTGGTACCATTCGTGTAGTAGCCCTAGTATCAAAATAAATACTAGAATAATAACGGATGTAACTATTGTTATTGACATAAAGTCTCTAATAGGGATGGGGATTATAATTACAATTTCGATGTCGAATACAATGAAAATTAATGCAATCAAAAAGAATTGGAGGGAAAACGGGATTCGGTTTTTATGTAAGGGGTTGAATCCGCACTCAAATGGAGAAATTTTTTCTAGGGCAGTGTGGGGGGCAAAAGCTAAATTAGAGGTGAGTAATATAAATGAGATTCTAATTATTAGGGTGATTAAAACTAGTGTAATAATGATTATCTAATTTATTCAAACTTTTTAGTTGGAAGCTAATTGTACTTTGATTATACTAAGTAGATAGCTACCTCATCAGTAGATTATTGAGTATAGAAGCAACCAGACAACGTCTACAAAATGTCAGTACCAAGCTGAGGCTTCAAACCCAAAATGATGAAGACTTGAAAAATGAAAGTTGTTATGGCGTAGTAAGGAAACTCTTAAAAGGGTGGATCCTACAATTACATGCAAGCCATGAAACCCTGTCGAGACAAAAAATGTGGTGCCATAAATTGAATCCGCGATGGTAAAAGGGGCTTCGATGTACTCCCACGCTTGTAAAAGTGTGAAGTATACTCCTAAGGCTAGAGTGATTGCTAAGGCTGATTTAGCTTGTGAAAAATTATTATGTAGAAGTCTATGGTGTGCTCATGTAATTGAAATGCCTGAAGATAGGAGGATTGTTGTGTTAAGTAGTGGGATCTGGAGTGGGTTAAAAGGTTGAATTCTTTGTGGAGGCCAGATTATCCCTACTTCGATATTAGGGGCTAATCTTCTATGCAAAAAAGCTCAAAAGAATGAGATAAAGAAAAATACTTCTGAAATAATAAAGAGGACCATACCTCATTGGAGTCCTCTTATAACTTTATTGGAGTGTATGCCTTGGAATGTTGCTTCTCGGGTGATATCACGCCATCATTGGTAGGCTGATAGAGATAACATTATTAGTCTAATTAAGAGTAAAAAGTTAACTTTTAGGTGCATTCATCTAATAACACCTGAAGTTATAAATAGGACACTAAGTGACGTTGTTAAAGGTCATGGGCTTTGATCTACAATATGGTAGGGGTGAAAGTTCTTCATAATGGATTTCTGTTGAGTATAAAGAGATTAAAACGATAAAAACGTAAGCTTGGATTATAGCTACTGCCCATTCTAGGGTTAAGAGTAAGAATTGTGTCGAAATAATTACTCTTCTTTTAGTTAAAGAACTAATTGTTCCTTGGTTACCAAGAAGCGTTAGAAGGAGGTGCCCTGCAATTATATTAGCAGATAGTCGGATAGCGAGAGTAATAGGCCGAATTGTATTTCTAATTGTTTCAATTAGAATTATGAAGGTTATTAAAGCAATTGGGGTGTTGTTGGGGAGTAAGTGTGCAAATATCTTATTTGTGTTATTTAGTCATCCGAATAGTATAAATGTGACTCAGATTGGGAGGGCTAAGCTTAGTGTAATTACTATGTGACTAGTGGCGGTGAAAATAAATGGAAATAGTCCTATTAAATTATTAATTAGAATTATCCATATTAGTGCGATAATAATTAGGGGTATTCCTTGTGTTGAAGTTCTCCCTAATAGGGCTATAAGCTCCTTAGTTAAGGAGTTTACTCCTTTACTTATTAAAGTATTGCTTCGCGTTGGTGGCAGCCAAAACCATAAGGGTATAATGAAAATAGGGCTAAAGGCGCTAATTCAGTTTATTGAGAAATTTTGTGAAGTAGATGGGTCAAAAGTGGAGAATAAATTAGTTATCACTGTCAGTTTAAGTTTTTCTTTTGTTGGATTGGGAGGTTGTTTATAGCCTTCGCATTGAATTTTTTGTAAAAACTTAGTACAATTAAAGTTAATCTTATTAAAATGAGAGGATAAAAGAAAAGGCTCGTTCATATTATGGTGGCTATTTGTGGCAATAAAAGGGGCGATTGCGATTGTATTTTGACAAAATACTGTTATTTGTTAACTACCCTTTGCATTAAGGGGGGACCCATAGGATGGTTTAAGAGACCAATGCTTATACTTTCAGCCACTTAATGATATTATTTATATATTTCCCCAACCTTCTATATTAACTCAGTTGATATAATTTTGTGTTGGGATACTTTCTAGAACGATGGGTATAAAACTGTGTTCTGCTCCACAAATTTCTGAGCATTGGCCGTAGAATACTCCATTTCGTAAAAGAGGGAGTTGGTTGATTCGCCCTGGAACAGCATCTGCTTTAATTCCTATTGAGGGCATTGCCCATGAATGGATTACGTCTGTGGCTGAGATTAAAAGACGAACATTAATATTAGTTGGGATTACTACTCGATTATCTACTTCTAGCAGTCGGAAATTATTTCTTAAAAGGTCATTTGTTTGGATTATATAAGAGTCAAAAATAATGTCTTTAAAATCTGTGTATTCGTATGACCAATATCATTGGTCCCCATGGTCTTAATAGTTATGTTTGGGCGGTTTGTTTCATCCATTATATAAAGTAATTGTAGCGATGGGAAGGCAATAAAAATAAGTATTGAATATTACTTAAGAAAATAACAATCATAAAGGGCTGTTAAATTCCTATTAAAAGGATAAATTACGTGTAAAGTGAAAATGTTTTGAAATGTCAATTTACCCATAAACCATTCTAACACTAGAAACACCCTAGCAAGGAATGTCAAGTTTTCGGCCATACCGATTCGTGGCTTGACTGTCTAGAACATACTAGTAATATAAAATAATGATGTAGAGTAAAAGTGATATGACGAAAACTCACTAAATAGCGCATTTCTGTAGAGGCTCAAGCAGCTGTGCACAAAGTTAAATTAGACCCTTGAAATTTATTTTACCACAAGAACCTCAAATTTCAAACTAGCGGAACTTGCTCATCTTGGAAAAGAGAGTGTTTTTGTAGAGAAGATAAGGATATTAGTCTAGGGTATTTATGCATTTTTTGGGCCGATCAAGGAGATAAATAGGACCAAGCTGGAAATTTCTGGATCGAAGAGGTTTATATCCCTTTATAACCCCCCCAAAAATCCCTAAGCTTCCGACTATGCGGTTCGCCACCATCTTGAAAAATCTAAGCAAATTTTCCAATTTAGCTGAAATTAGCATATTGAATAAGCCATCACCGCAGAACGTAAGATAACTTCCTTAACAAAGAACAGTTCAAAAAAACGTACAAAAGAAATACTTTTAAGCTCTCGTTGACCAAAACCACTGAACAAAAATATACAAATATACAAGTAACCAAAACTTACACTACACCTAAGAATATAAAAATATATCGAAATAAATCTAACCTTTACTATGAAAACCTCTTAAGTCAGAATCCAACTGATCAATAAGTTGTTGTGATGGATTTTAATAGTTTTCCAAAGTCAATAGAAAGTAGACAAGAGGAATAACAACTGTAACTTTGGTAAGGCTTTGAAGTGTATCGCAATGTTTTAACTCTAGTGTGGAGATAAATAGTTCAGGTTTCTTTTGTTCGTGTAAATGCATATTTAATGTCGCTGGCGCATGTGTAGTTTACATACCAAATAATATTTTTAAATTCAGTTCTTTAACGAAGGTTTTGACAACTTACAAAAAGAAAAAAAAAATTTAAAAAAATATATAATTAACTTTTTAATGTAAGACTAACTACTTGTTCTTAACTTCTTACGTTGTGCAAATTCCAGGAACGTACACAATCACTTAAAATGGTACTTAGATTTTAAAATTGCTTGTACTGACCAAAAAATATTTAATGCTAGTTTTATTAATTTTCTTCAAGTAATAATAGTTTTAACTTTATACTTATTGGTAATCATTGGAAATTGGCACCTCCAAAATCATCTTCATAAGCAGATTTAGTCCGCGGTGTCTTTTACGAAGTGAAAAACCTTAGCTGTTGATTCTTATTTTGACAAATATTTAGCTTTGCTATTTTATATTTAGTTAAAAGTAATATGGGTTTAGGTTTATTATATTCAAAACTTTCAAAGAAATCACTCCTGACTATAAATATTAATTTCCAAAATTTAGTTTAAAATGATAATTCTGGCTAATTATATTCAATCAAAACTGACAGATGCTGCCACCTATGAGGGTAAAATTTGAGCTTACAAAACACAATTCACTTCTTTTTGGGTAAAGGTGGCTCTTCGTTTACATATTTTCCAGTAAAACACTCAAATAAGAGTCCTTAACAAAATTATCCTCCACGAGTCCAAGTTACATAATTATTTTTACATAAAGGTGAATCCTAGTTGTGAGTTGCTTTCAAAAATTACCATGATCTATTTTATCATGTAGAATAAGTGATTTATTTTAAATTGAAAGTGGTATATTTTTAATTAAGCTATATTGTTTCACATTAAGCGATATTGTTTCACATTTAGCGATATTGTTTCACATTATAGTGATATTTTTTACATTCACCGACATTGTTTTCACATTAAGTGATATATTTTGTCATTAAACAATATTCTTTTACATTAAGTGATATATTTCTTACATTAAGTGATATATTTCTTACATTAGCGATATTTTTCACATTTAGTGATAAAATATTTACATTAACCCATATTGTTTTCACATCAATAGATATATTTTTACATTAAACAATTATACTGTTGAATTAAGTGATATATTTTTACATAAAGTGATATTTTTTTCACGTTGATCGATATATTTTAACATTAAGAGTTCGATTTTATTTATTTAAACAAAAAGTTATGTGTTTTACGTTTCACAAAATTCTTATTCATTTTGTAATATACCTCTTTGACATTTAACGAAATAGTTCTGAAACATTAATCTCCATTGTGAAGTCTGGTACATTTGGCAATACGTTTAATATAAATATCCCAATTTTTAATATTTAGTAAGAGGTTTTCATGATTAAGCAGTTTATTTCCTATACTTTTAATCAATATTGTTCTATCAATAAAATCAATTAAATTTTTGGGGCTTTGCAAATATTTTAATTATATTTTATATTTATGTTTATAATAAAAATATGCATACGTAATTTTCTTATTACAGTTGATCATTTTAAAATGGAAATAAAATATTTTTTTAATTAAAATTGAGACGTTTTAGTAAAAGAACAAGATTCGATTCCAACTACAACTTTAAATTCTTCAGTCAGATGCCGAATATTCCATAAATTTTAATATTATCAACCTAAAATAAGGAATAAGGAATTTTCCATGTCCACAATCAAACCCATTAAACGTTAACATATTTCTTATTTTTCATTGTGAAATTTCTTTACATTATTGTTCTTGGGTTTAAATAAATTGTGCAAATTAGGTTCGTGGTGTGCAGACTTTATAAGCAATATTGTAATCAGCGTTGATTTGGACACACTAGAGCAAACTTAGACGTACATATTATGTTAATGGACGATACCGTGCCGACGTGTTACGTCAAAATAAGATCCAATCCGGTTTGGTCAAAATCGTCAGAATTTATGATACTTGTGGTCAATTTATTCAAACATTGTTTAATTCCTTCTGATTTAGTTTCAAATTTCAAATAAATCATTTGATTAACGCACACAGACTTTCCTATTTGATATGACATGAAAAGTATTGATTTGAAATATTTAAATTTAACGAACAAATTAAACTTCACATTTCATATAACATTTGTTTTGTTTTGGATTATTCTAATTATCATTTAAATGTTCAAGTCGTCATTTGTGAAAATACTGTAGGATAAACGGCTTTGCTTTTAAGTATTAAACTAAATCATCATCTCCTGGTACATGTTGTTACTGACGCGTTCTTACAACATTATCGTCAGAGCCGTCTAGAATATTTCCTGGGGAATAGGCATTTGGTAATCTTATGATATTTTGGGTATTTGCCATTCTTGTTGGATATTTAACAGTCAAGCATTGTTCTTCACGATTTATTTATATAAAAAGCAAGCTCATTCTACAAAACAATAAAAACTATTGTTAAAATCTCGTTAGTTTTTAAACAAGATACCATCTAAATATTTGAATTAAAACGGCTTTTTGTGACCAATTAAATTCCATATAAGTTTTTTTTGTGTCTAAACTAAACATGTTTACATCTCTGAATCGTTGAACCTTCTCACTTTCCAATAAGTTCACTTTATTAAAGTTTAGTACAAGAGCAAATTAGGATGGGTAATAATTTTGCGCAAAATGTCTTGTTACAATCTGTGAAAAGCACAGTAATAGTTTGTGAGTCCAAAATTTATGAAATATTTAAACTATTAAATTCCAATTACCAACCAAATACACGCGGCAATTATTATTTTCTTTATATCTAAAATTATAGAACCAATTTCAAGAGACATGCAATGAATACTCCTACAAAAAATTATATTTTAAAACTTTATGAGTCCAAAATTATAGAATATTCAAAGTGTTTTATTTTTTCGAAAATAAAATGAATCATTTCTTAGAAAAATGCTTTATTTTTTCCAAGCTTAAAAAGTTAAGTAAAAGGTCGTATAATCGTAAGGCATGCAGTTTGAAAAGTGAGTTTTTTCCAGCTAAATCAATTTATTCTGGTCCTTTTAAATTATTTTTTTAGAATTTTGAAAGTGAGCTTTATTCTTACTAAGCTGAGGTAAAGTAGCATGAAACATTGTTCTGCCTCTGCTGACTGCCCTTGCCACGAATACTCGGAAACAGAGGTTTGAGTCAAGAATGATTTCTTAGTCTCTTGGAGTGTCAGTGTGAGCTACTATTTGATGTTCATTTTAAAGTTAATATGGTTTGAAAAACATTTCAAGCCTTTTTTAAATGTGAATAAATACTTTGACTTTTAAGTGGCTTTATTTTATGTTTGTCAGAAATTGATTCGATTTTATGCTACCAAAAGTAATGTGACCTTTTTAAAAGACTCTTAGGTTAACTAATTAGGTCCGGGTGGCTGGCGTCAATTTCACTATTGGGTTGAGCGAGGAGGCGTTAGTAAACGATTGGAAATACCTTAAATGAGGCACGTTGATTGTCTAGGGGTTTGATCTTTGAAATAGGCTTAAGTTAAAGAAATGGGCTTAAATGAGTTGCCAATTTACCATATTTCAATACTAATTACTATCGGGTAACAAAACCACAAATAACAGTAAACAAAATAAAAAGAACATGCACTAATAATACACAATAAAATAAAATAAACATGCATAGTAGTTTTAAGCTTAGTACTTAAAATTATCCAAATAAGGATTTAATTAATCAAACGTTTGATGTTAAAGAAACTAATTTCAACATGTCCAAATAAGGACAGACTCCAAATAAGGAGTTTATATTATAGGGGGAATATTCAGCAATCAAATTTAAATATTGTCCAAGTAAGGACTCAACATTTTAATCATTCGTAAGAATTAATGACGAATGGAAGCAAGATAATATAAAATAATTACGAAACAGTTTTACGAGTCCATGTTGGCATCTCGTCGTTGGTTTCGTGATGAAACGGTGTTCCGAATGGGCTATTCGCCTCTTTTTCAAACTGTATTGCTGGACGCGCAAATATTTGAGAGTCCGAAACATTTACCGGACGCGCAAATTCGAAACATTATACGTTTTCTGAACTAAGTCGAGTCTCTATTCGGGAGCGGAACTGATTTGGTCTCTCACAATAGATTGATCTTTTTCATCTTCCTCCTGTCTTCTCGAAACGTTCGTTTTTGTATATTTCTCGTTGAAACAGTTTTTGGCGCGGGTACCAACGTGGTTACCAATCAGGTTCCAGGGGCACTGATTAAAATAGGTCACGATGGACATGACGTGACCCCTTACACTTAGGATTGGTGGGTTCATTGGGAAGGCCAATAGCCAAGCCCAACCCTTTAACTAAGTTCTGGTTCCCACACTCTGTGAGAAAAACGACGCGCACATTGGGAAATCCTAATTATACAGAGGACCCTCGTCAAAGTGACATAAAAGTTTCCAAGAAGAGAAAATACATTCGCGAAAAGAAAAAAAAATATATATATATATACCGACAATAAGCAAATAAATCTTTCGTGGTAAAAATAGCTACTGGGTAATTGGCAACTCATTTATTTTTATAAAATTAAGGGAACCCGGGGCAGAAGAGGGGAAAAACTATCTTTTCAAAGAAAGAGTAAAAGAGAGCTGTAAGATCAAAGCCCTTGACAAAAGCTAGACCCGCCGTCGCGTTTAGCGAGCGGACGACGTTCTCCTAGTTGGTCATGGTCATCCCCGCCGAAGGGTTAACGAGAGAAAACCCTGACCAGCAGGTAAATTGCTCTCGCTCCCCCCAATAGGACGACTGGGGGTCAATAGAGGCACCGCGTGTGGATCCAAAGCGCAGAACCCCATACATCATCCAAAAAGAGGGTTACTTTGACAGGTTTAAAAGAACTCTTTCACAAAAACTACCCTTTCTATATTTTTACTCGGATAACGTAAAGAACCCAATGAAGGTCGAACATCTTCGGAGGCCGATCACCTTAAGCTAGTGGTCCACCTGAACGTAAAATAACCGAAAGAGGGCGTCCATTACTTTTGATTAAAATCAGCGTCTACGTATTAGCATCGGAGATAATGGACGCGCGCTTTTTGAAACGAAAATAAAACGCCAATAAAACTTCATTCGACGTGGAGGGGACGTAACGCTGGCGATACGGTTTAATAACCTCTGGTGGACTACTAGCGTTATACTTTCCAGAGCGTCTCTTCGACTGTCCGAGCATGTTTTTTGTGAACCCTCCTTCCGTCGCGCACAACACTCACGTGACACGAGATTTCAAAATGAAGGTAAACTCTTGACCGCAAAAATACTACCACGTCCGATATAAACATATATAAAGAGAATCGGCTCACATTATACAGCTCAAGCTGGGTTTTGAAATCATTCAAGCCTAGTCACTCACTGGAGTCTTATCAATTAATATAAGGGGAACGAACCAAAGAGAGTTGAATGCAAGTGGGGTGGTGAAGTGGTTAGCGCTTTCGCCTCGCAGCAAGAGGAGACGGATTCGATCCCAACTTGTGGCACTGGGTGAAAACTCGGAACTACTCCTTCCGCGTTGACTTTGCAAGTTCTCTCCCCACTGGTTTATGGGGTTTTCCTCCGAGTTCTTCGGTTTCCCCTTCCATAAAACTTGTCGAGGTTAACGGTAATAGTTAGTGTAGGGAGCTGTTGGCTCGCGTGGCATGAAAGGCTTGCCACCACCCTCCTACGCATTGTAACCCGGCCACCTGTTTAAAGGCATTATAAGTCGCTAGATGAATTGGGCCTAAGGTGGTGCCTTGGGTATTAGCCTAGCTGATTATTATTACAATACCTTTCCCAAAATAATACCTTTCGTTAAAATAGGCCTTACATGTAAGGCCTATTTTAACGAAAGGTATTATTTTGGGAAAGGCATTGTAATACTTGGGGTTCCATTAGGGCGATCCATGAGTTGTTGTACAACAACTCATGGATCCCCCTAATGGAGCCCCAAATATTTCGAATAAAAAAGCCAAAGAGAAGATTTACCAAAATATTCGTAACACAACAAAAAGCTATGCGATGTTAAAGATTCGTGGTCATGGGTCAATGACTTGATTAGCATAGATTTCTTAAAAAAAATTTAATTGCTTAAGCGAATTGTGTCGCACGCTTGCAGATTGTCATAAGCTGAGCAATCATTAATTAAACTTGCAGATCATATTTTACATATTACGAAAGTACTATAAATTCGCCTATTTTGGGGGGGAAAACGAAGGTTAGACTACCAAACCGGTTTGATTTTATTAATATTAGTAGAGTTTTAGAACTTTGAGTCTAGATAATTGGCAAATTATGTCCTAAAGTTACCTTTTTTATTACTTGTCGGAATATAATTTATCGGCTTTCATTTCTTTTGATATTTAATGTTTTTGTGCCAGAAATGTTTTTTGTAATTTCCACATGTAAACACTACTGTTTGAGTCAATAGTTTATTTAACTGTGACCAAATTAGTATTAAACCATGCACATATTATTCATAATCGAAATATTGAACATTCCATTTTATCCTTTTAATAGTATGAAGTTGGCTATGTATTTCAGGATCAAAGACTACCAACCATAAAATATCTATTATATGCCTTAACACATATGGCAGAGGTTTTACTCCTCTGAATAATCCTTTCTACAATCAACTTTGTACTCTTTTTTCAATATTTAATTTCAGATATTACAATTTAAATGATTGACGTACCTTGCTGCAAAATTATCCCTAAAACATTGGTGAAAACGTAGATAAAATTAATCTTTGAATTCTCAATAGTATGTTTTTCAATGTATTCATAAAGAGACACGGACACTAATGAAAGCAAAAGAAGTATCCAAATCTGTAAAAGAAATTGGTTCCTGAAAAACGATTAATCTATAACAATTATATTTGTTCCAGCATTTAGTTCTATCTTTTGCCGATGTTATGGTCAGCTCTCTGACCACTAATCAACAGTGTTTCATCTTTGGCACTTTTGTTTCACAGTAAGAGGAGATGACTTCCGTCATATTCGTTGGCGAATTGTCTTATATCACGGTTTCAATTACACACTTCAACGCCTTTATGAGACTATGATATACGTTTTAAAAAGTAATGGATTTAATTAATTATATAGGTATTTTTTTTAACACTCGGGCACTTTTAAGGGTTCTATGGTTCGTTTATAAGGACAACACTTTTTGGAGGGTAAATTTAAAGCACCTTCTCCCAGAGGGTGTTATTACGTATTTGCTTTTAGTGCATTGATCTAACGTGTTAATTTCAATACTCAAATGCACAAGCTTTGGTATTAACCAGAGGTAAATATTTTTATTAAGCTAAGCTGATGTAGTTTGAAATTAAATGCCGCTGCACATTTCGATATATGGAAAATTTAGTTTGTTACACGCAAAGAACCTTAAATTCTCGTTAATTATTTGTTTGCACCCAAACTGAGTTGCAGTCCACCTTTCAATTTAAGCTGGTTACATTTCAGATAAAAGTACAAAATATAAAAATAAAACATCACATCAAATATTTATTGCCAAAACTATAATATCGAAAAAGTGTTTTGATATGAATGTAATCTTGAGCTGTTACATATTACGAGTTAACAAAGTCACCCGAATTAATACACAGCGTTAAATTATTAATCAGCACTATTTGTTGGGTGGTAAAATAAACATTGCGCCAAAATTCGGATGCCATATATTTTGTATACATACGTGATCATCAAATAAATGAACAACATCTAAAGAACGGGAACGTGTAAATCTAGGCTCTCGGGACAATATCCTCCAGGATTCTGTGAAACTTCCTGTTGAGTATTCCACGTATTTGAAAGCGCGCTGATCCTGCGATAACGGAACAAGTGCCACGTCTGAAAGCTAAACGAAAAGAGTTAAAAAACGATTTTGTACTAGTAATGAAGTTTTTAAATCGTATATTTTTTAAATATTTGATATTTCATGGCTATATCAAATAAATGTCTTACGTAATAAACGTTTTTACGGTTAATCAAACATAATCACGGTGATTAATTTATTTCCGTATTTAATAGTTTTTCTCGACAAATAATTGATTAAACAGCTGCTATAAAAATGCATTAGGCGGAAATGTCTTGTAATTTCACTTACATTTTTTAATAAAAAGCCAAGCATCCCTGTTCCACTGTTTGGACCCATAACTTTGCCAAAGTTCAACATTTCTTCAGTTGACGAAACATCATTCCTGAGAAGACTGCAAAAAAATCAAGTTTGTTTTTAAATTAAAAGATGCTGCTTAATTTTTCTTTAATTCTGATAGAAGTGATATAAATTTTTTGAGTTTACTTACGTTATATTTAATTTTGACGCGATTAACTGGTATATACTTAATAAGACGCCACTATCCACAAAATCACCATTTTCATCACCCCTGAATTGGAACCACATTGGCATCTACATTTAAGATTGTTTTCATTTAAATAAAATAAAAATTTTATTAAGATAATATATACAAATATGTTTTAATAGTTTATCGAGCAAATGATAATTTCAACTGCAGTTACAAATATTTAATTTAAATTCAGCGTCCCCTTTTACATGAAATATATAATTAACACTTTGCTTTATATATATTCGAATGGATCTTTAATTCTTGAGGTCACAGGCACTCTTCAAAATAAAGACATCCACTTTTTCTTTGAGTGAATATTAAATATAATCTTTTAAAAAACCTCATCTTATCTAATCTTTTAATTGAAAATTGCTCATTCTCTCGCCTATTGTCGATTACATCTTAACAACATAGTAACCCATCGCTATTATTTAATTTTCATCGCATTTAAATAAGAGGATTACATACATAAGTAGCGCAAAAGCGAATTTGAGATAAATTTGTCATTTTCTTTGGTTTTATCTGAAAAATAATATTAAAAATAATTAGTTATTGTTGTAATTAGCTGACCTTGACCCCCGTATAATATTAGCGCGACCTCTAGTGATAACTTGTGTCTAAAATATTCCTTGAGCCTGTTGGCAGCCTTGTTGTTCCTCCTTAGTATATTGAGATGATAGGTTAGGCTAGAGGACGTTATGCCGAATACTAAATGTTGGATGTGTAAATATATTGTTTATAGTACTAATTAAATTAACCAGTTTTATATTGCAAAGCAAGTCTGTTGGAAATCGTTTACTTTCTAACATGGTAGCAGAGGATAATTTGGGAAGTAACGTTTTTTACCCGCCGGTCGGCAAGGCTTCGCCGAAATAGGCTTCGCAGCCGACGTCCACATTGTCAGAAAAATTCAAAATAGCGGATGGCCGGCATACTGATTCTTCCGCAAGTACCTTTACGTTTTTGAAATTAAATGATGGGAATTACGGTCAATGGAAGGCGGACATGCGGTTGGTCTTATGCGAATTCAGTCTTTGGGGAATTATTGATGGCACTGATCCAGCACCCACAGGTGAAGGGGTTTCGCCAGCCCAGACCACAGCTTATTCCGACCGTAATCAGAGGGCGTTGTCTAAAATTTATCTTGCGGTGGATAATCCTCATAAGGGGATAATTGGTTCTTGTAAGACTGCTAAGGAGGCTTGGGATTTACTGTCTGATACTCATGAACCGAAGTCGAGGGCCCGTATAGCGGCGTTAAGATCGGAATTTCTTAGCCTGCGTTATACCCCACCAGAGTCTATGTCTGCTTACATTTTCAGGGTGCTTAAAGTGGCTGACCAGTTGAATTTAGCAGGGAAAACATTGGGTGATGATGAGATAGCTTACCAACTAATTCATCGATTGCCACCCCAATATGAGAACACCGTAGTCCGGGCCTACGCATTAGAAGATAGCGAATTTTTACCAAAGAATGTTAAAGCATTATTGCTGTCAGAATATGAGCGGCAAAGGCAGATTGCATTGGAAGACGCGGGCGAGCCAGCGGTACAGTCAAGTTTTTCTTCTCACCTACGTTCTAGTTGACGGAATTCTAGACGGGGTGCTTCACAGCAGCGGGGACCCGAGTGGTATAATTGTCATAAAGTGGGGCACATTGCACGAAATTGTTATGCTTATAATGAGGGACCTCTATGTACTATATGCAATAAAAAGGGCCATACTTCGCGAGATTGTCGCATGGACCAACGATATCAAGCTAACAGATTTCATTCCCAACAGAGCCATCGAGGTCAAACTTATAGGAATAGAGGCCGAGTCGCACAGTCATTTTTTGCGTCTGCAACATGTATGGTGGCGACGACCGACAAGGACGGTTTTGCATATGATTCGGCGGCGACACATCATTTTTGCAACAGAAAGGAATGGTTTTATAATTACCGGGATATGGAGGCCCCGATAGACATTGCACAGGGGAGTGCCAAGGCGATGGGTACAGGTGACATTGCCTTGATGGTACGATGCAATGGGACTAGTAACCTAGTTTATTTGCGAGATGTGATATACGTTGATCAATCTGGTTTTTGGTAATTGGGTCCCGCTGTATCAAGGTTTACGATAAAACAAGGAAGTTATATATGACGGCATCTTTACAGGCGAACAACCTCTACATTCTAGATGGTCACGTGGTAACCGATCTGGATGATATCCCACCACTTCAAGAAACACGGATAGACAAGACCAGCCTTATTAGCATTGCAGAGAACACAGAGCTTTGGCATCGTCGGCTTGGTCATCCAAGTATACAGAGATTGCAGGATTTAGAACGAAATCATATTGTTGAAGGTATCCCGAAGATCAGTCAGACCATGCAAATATGTCATCCTTGCAGATACTCAAAAGCGACACGATCATCATCAAATCCAATTCCAGCGATCACAACTACTCTACAATTGGAGCTTGTACATAGCGATGTTTGGGGGCCAGCACCCGTGGATTCCCAAGGGGGAGCAAGATATTTCATAAGCTTCATGGACGACTATTACCGGAAGGTTACAGTATATACGATGTGCAGAAAGAACGAAGCATTTGATAAATTCGAGATGTATCGGGCATGGGCTGAAAAACCAACCGGACAGGCATTGAAACGGCTTAAAACCGATAACGGTTTGGAGTATTGCGCACATATCTTTGAACGTTACTGTGAGGAAGAAGGAATCCAAGTCGAGAGGACAAATGTATATTCACCAGAGATGAACGGCATTGCCGAACGCCTAAACCGAACTTTAATCGAAGGAGTGCGAACCCTATTAGAAGATGCTCAACTCCCACAATCCTTGTGGGGTGAGGCATTATATTGTCAAGCTTATTAAGTCAATAGACTGCCACATTCAAAGCTCAAAAGCATTGTCCCAGAAGAACGATGGTCGAATAGGAAACCCTCGATTCGCCACTTAAAGTGTTATGGATGTCTAGCATTCACGTTTGTTCCGAAACCATACCGAAATAAATTTGCCAGGAGGGCCAAGCTAGGGATTATGGTTGGTTACGCGATTAAGACCAAGGGCTACCGTATTTGGTATCCGAGCGAGAGGCGTGTCATTGAGACCAAACATGTAAGGTTTGAAGAAACAAAGCTTGGGATAAAGTCACTATATGAAACTAAGGACGTGAATTACCAAAATCATTTCAATGATTTATGGGAAGCTGCTCCGGTAGAGGAAAGCATCCAGGAACAACCGCATGCAGAAGCCATTAAAAGCAAACCCAAGGATGAGCTCCAGGGACACCCTGGGGAAACGAAAAACCCAGATCAGGGACGGCAGATAGTGACCGAGGAGTCTGAGGAGGATGATGATGAAGATGAACATGCAAGTTATGAGGATGAGGGGGATGAAGAAGTTACGTTTAAAATACCAAAAACACCACACACAGTTGATATGGCAGCCTGGACACGGATGGAGAAGAAACGAAAGACTGGGAACAGAATTGATGTATACTATAAGAAGGATAAAGTGACATTACGTTCTCCCAATGATGTTGTCCGGTATTGTGAAGGTAGTAATGAGATCTATGATCCGCAGCTATTCGATTTTAAGCCCAAAGGGCAGAACGGGAGTAACATAGAGGCTCATTGTTTGGAAATACCACTGTCATACGATGAAGCGGTACAGATCAAGGAAGTTGATCAATGGAAGCATGCCATGCAGGTTGAATACGACACGATAATAGAACGTGAAGTTTGGAAATTAGTACCAAAACCTCAAGATAGGAAAATTGTGGGCAGTAAATGGGTGTACGATATAAAGCGCACAGCTGATGGAGCGGTGGCCAGGTTTAAAGCTCGATTAGTGGCTCAAGGCTTCACCCAGAAATTTGGACTTGATTTTTATCACACCTACGCACCGGTGGTAAACTTCACTTTGGTCAGATTGTTTCTGCTCATTTTTGCCGTTTCACTGGGATGGTTCAACCGACACCTAGATGTAAAAGGGGCATATTTATATGGCACGTTAGAAGAGGACATCTTTATCTCAAAACCCAAAGGTTTCATAGAGGCCGGGAAGGAAGGCTTCGTCTGGCATCTCCAGAAAGCCATTTATGGCCTCAAGCAAAGTGGTCGACAGTGGTACAATGAGCTGGACGCGACCCTGTTGAAAATGGATTTCAAAAGACTGTGTTGCTGTAACTGCATATATAAGATGGGTACTAACGGAATCCTTATTGTTTACGTTGATGACATCATTGTCCTAGCAAGAGATGAACAGACCATGCAAGACATTATCAAGATGCTGAAAGCACGTTTCGACATAACTGACCTAGGAGAAATTAAATATTTTCTCGGAATTGAGTTTGAACACGCCAAAGGGCGTATGAAAATACATCAAAGCGGATATATATCAAAGATCGCAAAAGAATATAACATCACTAAAGACCCCACATTGAAAATGCCTTTACCCACGGGTGTATCATTAACTAAGAGAGATTGCCCAGAGAGTGACTACTTGGAAACATCGTATAGAAGAATTGTTGGAATTTTATCATACCTTTCACAGCGAACGAGACCGGATATCGCGTTTATCGTGGGAAAATTAGCACGTTTCTCGTCCAACCCCGGTAGAAAACACCATAATTACGCGTTGCGCGTTTTGAGCTACATTTGCTCTACCAGCGAATATGGACTGAACTATCGCCGCGTTAATAACTGTGCACTCGAGGTCTATTCAGATGCATCATACGCCTCAGGTGAAGATGACAGAAAATCCACCAGTGGGTTATTCGTCTACATCCAGGGGAATCCAGTGAGTTGGCGATCAACAAAGCAGGATACAGTGGCTCTAGCCAGTATGGAGTCCGAATACGTGGCACTAGCCGAAGCCGCAAGAGAACTGATTTGGTTAAATAGTATTCTCATAGAAATCAATCCTTTGTGTAATAATTTAGGTGTTATTAAGAAACCATTATTGTTGTGCGATAACCAATCAGCTATTTATTTTTCCGAGAGTCGAATAGAAAATAACCGAACTAAACACATAGATATAAAACACCATTTTGTGAGGGATCATTTCGAGAACGGTTTATTTAATTTAGAGTTCGTTCCTACCAAAAATAACTTGGCCGATATATTCACCAAACTCTTACCACAGAAAATGGTTATAGATTTCTGTTTAAGAATTAGATTAATTTAACAAGTTTTGTACCAAACAAATTATTAAATTACAGGGGAGTGTTGTAATTAGCTGACCTTGAACCCCGTATAATATTAGCGCGACCTCTAGTGATAACTTGTGTCTAAATTATTCCTTGAGCCTGTTGGCAGCCTTGTTGTTCCTCCTTAGTATATTGAAATGATAGGTTAGGCTAGAGGACGTTATGCCGAATTCTAAATGTTGGATGTGTAAATATATTGTTTATAGTACTAATTAAATTAACCAGTTTTATATTGCAAAGCAAGTCTGTTGGAAATCGTTTACTTTCTAACAGTTATAACCCATTCGAAAAAATGGAAGTAGCCTTGATAAGGAACTTCTGAAAGTATCTCTTCAAGTATTTTTTATTTCGAAACTTAAAATCACAAACAAGGCAGGGAAGAAGGAATTTTTCGGCTTACCTATTAATGTTACTAAATTAAAGCTAAAATTAATCGATTTAATTTATTTTTTATATAGTAAATTACTTCTAACATATTAAGTTTACCTTGCTATAGAAAAAAACAGTGAAAAAGGACCGAGAAAAATTAATTATTATATTTTTCATTATTGCTTTATTATTAATTTAATTTCTAAAGTAATCGCCGTAAAAAGGTATTTGAAAGATTTTGGTTAAGATTTTCAATAGAAACAACTCAATGATATAATTAAGGTATTTCAGATTTTTCGCAGAATTTTTAGGTTTGATGTTTTTTAATATAGAATCTATATCAAATTAAAAATATTGTCCAACAATTTTCGCATACCACTTCGAATGAAAAAATTTTTTAAAAAAGATTTAAATAACTCAAAGACAAAGCATAATATAAAATTGCTTACAACTGAAGAGGAGCAAGTGCATGTGTCGGAAATTCAGTCGGTTTAAAACAATTTAATCTAGTTTTAATTTATTCTAAAACTTAATTTATTATGTTATGCAAGTCCATTAACTTTATTTGTATGTCTAGATATTTCAATAATGGTTTGAAATAGTAAGTTCCGTCGGTTTTGGTTTACAAATTGAGGGTGTTAAACAAAGTTTTTTTAGGTACTAACATCAACTAATTAACCCTTTGATGACAAACCGATAGGCAAGACAAGGTTTAGGAAATTTCGTCCTTGTCATTTTCAAAGATCAGTGCTAGGCCTCTGAAATATCCCGGAAATCAGTTTGTTAACGATAACAAATAGAAACCATCCCGGAAGTAAAAGCCATATTATTATCTGTTTCCATTTTAATATTTATCCGATATTACTAATGGACACTTTGCCCTAGATTAACCTACATAATGTTTACTTCATAATGTATTGTAAACCATTGTTTTTAAATATAAGCAGCACTGAAGTGCAATAAGTCAATAATATCAATCAACAACGAAATAACATTTAATATATAAACCAAATATTTTCTAGAGAAGGTGTACTCTTATAAACGAAATCTAATTTGGAAAAATTTATTTATATTTCTTGATTGACTTTTTTCGAGAACCAATACCACTTATGTTGTCAAGAATAAATAAGTGATTTAATTTATCAGTCTCAGAACTATATGTATATTGATTTACTGGTTTTAGCAAAATAAGCTGATGACTTCATATGTGATATGTATATCACAACCCTTTCAAATATAAATAATGAACATATTAATATATGCTATAATATGGATTTTCCATTAATTTAGTTTACTTTATCGATTGGTCATATTATCTGTGTCCTGTTTCTATGTTCTTGTTAAGCCCGAATTTGTTGAATAACATAGACCAGAAAACCTTTTTAATTAACTCAAAATCAGTTTGTGACAAACTACGAAAGATTTAATAGAAACGGTTTTCAAGATAAACACAAACTCTAGTCTGCAACAAAAATTTAAATAATAATAGAAATAAATTTTAAATGTTTTATGTTAAATGTGTACGGAAGAAAATAAATATAAATATGGATACCTTTGTGGGCAACATTTTATCAAAGATTTGGTGTTCAAAATTCTAGGAGCAGCGGACAGTGATTTGAAAGGTCGAATGACGTCATTCTGTTGTTCACAGGATTATTTTTTAATACTTTATCAATGAATTTGACATATTAATCAATAATAAAAATGAGAAAAATATTAAAAGTTTAATGGAACAACAATTACACAAATTTCCAAACCTCAACAAAATAAATAGTCCCTTAAGGGCTGCAGCAATAACGAGCTCTAATCTTTTTTTAGTTCGAAGAACTTTTTTGTTATAATAATTGTACATGGCGATAGTCGCGGCTCGCAATATTGGCTATGCGGCATGCGTCATCCGATATCAATGAAGGGAAGTCCTCCTCTCCTTGAAAAACCTTAATGATTATAAGATCCCCAGAAAACAGTTTCGCGGGAGGGCCCCGAACCCTTAGCTAAGCCACTGAAAAAATCTATTATTTTTAAAATAATTAACCAGAAACAAATTTTATATTCTAAATAAATAAATGTGGTGGATTTTATTTATCTTAATTGCATTTGAATTGCTTATGTAATGAACTTTATTTAACTAATACTAAACACACTAGAAGCGTATAAGAACCGTTTAGGAACCGGAACCGATCGGTTCTAAATTTTGATAACCGGAACCGAAACCAGAACCGATAAAGTAAAAATTGTAGAACCGGAACCGGGACCGGAACCGAGATAGTCCAAAAAATTGGAACCGTTGCCTCCCTAGAGGACAAGAGTTTCGGATGACCACAGGATGTATTAATGGTTTCTTTTATACCCTTATTTCTTTGGTATAACACGTATACCAAATTATTAATTATGTGTAAATGTATGTTAATCTCTTTTTCTGGGTATGTAGGACAGAGTAACGGTAACAATTAATATACCACTTTTGACTTTTCCCTCTACCGTGGGCCTAGGCGGACCTGGATAGTGCTTCCAACCGATACACAGATGCGTTATCTGATCTGAGCAAAAAATTACGATAAAACAGATATCAAGTTACCTGAATTTAAGTTCAGAAATTATCAGATCAGTTGAATCGGGGAAAAAGGAAAAACAGATAATTTAAACCCGAAGCTAATCTGAATTTATAATAAACCGACGGTCAGATAGAACAGATTTCAGATGCCTCGCAGTTATCGAAATTACATATCTCCAATAATTATTTAGTTCCATATTGTGGCGGACTGGCGACGGTATAGTTAGGTGGAGAAAGTAGCTTTATGGCAACTACCATTCAAGCCAACGACCCCTTAATGGGGAAGACTTCCACTGTTTTACAACAGAACCAAATCAACCTCGATTCCAGATAACAGGCAAATGGCTTAGTAGTAACTCTTGTTGAAAATGTTCTTCAATGGTTCAGGAAACGAATAGGAGTGTAAACCGTATGTAACATAGCGGTGACTGCTCACTCTCAAGTTCTCCTACACTAACCTTCGTATTAACGTCTTTGAAATATATTTTTATTATACGCCTAATATGACGTACTCTGACTGTTAATATGACGACATTTTCAAAGCATAATCTGTAGTAAATCACTCTTCATTGTGGTTTACAACTGAGTGCGTCATAATATTATCTTAAAAATATTTCTAAAAAATTAATTTACAAGGAATATAAGTTGATGACGCGTTCTGATAAGAATTTATATGAGAAAATGACTAGTGGCGGACGCCTAGAAGCCGTTAATCGGAAACCAAGAAGTGTACGATGGAATCATTTCACGATCTTAAACGAAGTAACCAGTACACCGGATGGTGTAGTTACTACAACCCAATTTGCCAAGTGTGTGCACTGTGATAGGTAACCATTCTTAATTTCTAACATTTTTTTTAACGGCAGCCGTCTCTCGTAGTCTAGTCTACGATTTGCGATATCCCATTTTGTCAGGTCTTCATACGCGTGTTATCTAATTATTATTGTTACGATTTATTGACCATTGATTAATTGTTGGTTTATAACCGATCCAGAGGGAAATTTTTGTATGGCGGAAAATCAAATCAAAGTACTGGTAACATGAAAAACCACCTAGTTAATAAACACCCTAGTCAAGTAGCGGTCGATTTATTACCGAGCAACACATCCTTGCTTTCACATGTTGAGGTAATGGGTTAAAAAAATGTACTTGGTTATTACATTTGTAACCTAATATAAAATAGAAGTTTTCAGCTACTGACAAAAGGAGCGAATTAATTTGATGGGTGGTTTTGACTGATCAACCATTTACCATGGTAGAAGAACCAAGCTTTAACACTTTTATTTGGAAACTTTGCCCTCAAAAATCGTTTTTACGAGATTCAATACCAGCGTCCTCAACGACAGCTAAAAACGAAGTGATGAAGTCTTACGTAATTGAGGTTGAAAACGTACGAACCATAATGAAGGTAGTAATTGTCTATAATTTGTGAAAATAAATAAAACGTAAAATTGTCGATTTTACAGAGCGTTACTGGAAAAATATCTTTCACGCAAGATTGCTGGACTTCAAATAATGGATGGCCCTTTATTGGAAAAACCGATACTTAGATTTCCAAAGAATTACTTTTAGGACTAATGCACTTTCCAGGCAAACACGACGGAAAATCTATCTCCTTGGCATACTTAACGACCGTGGAGTGTTCAAAGTAATTATTCGGTCAATGTCAGTGACGTCGATGTGAAATAATAATTATTTTTAAGGTGTCAGACATAACGATGGACAACGCTGAAAACAACGATACCTTCACTTCCGAGTTCGAGAATGAATCCAAAGACCGATGATTTAGGTTCACTGGCAAAAATCGAGTGCGTTCTTCGCCCATGTGCTAAATATAGCAATGCAAGACATATTGAAGGAACTTAAGGCTATATCTAAATTTGACGACGAGGAGGAATTAATCTACGAATTTCATTCAAACCCAGAAAATGAATGCAATATATTAATATCTGTAACTAAAACCTGCATTTATACTCTTACTAAATTCATTCACTTTATTCCAGATTCAATTGTTAACGGGAAGAAAGGAAAAGCTGATCGAATATGACAAGCTGTACAATCTTCCAGACCTAACTCTTAATTTGGACGTAAAAACCCGGTGGAATTCAACGTATTTAATGCTCCATCGGACTTACCAACTTCGACAGGTTGTGGTTAACACTATCTCCATAATTAATGGGTTAGGCGGGTCATAATGTCCTTCAAGAGGGTTTTGCGATATGTACTTAACGGGTTTATCATCATTGTGATAGGATAAAAACGCGAGTTTCCCACGATATCCGTTTAAGGTCATATCCTAACCAGTGGCGGCGCTAGGGGGTAGGCCAGGTAGGCCACTGCCTACCTTAAAATTTCGAAAGGGCCCCAAAATCACCCTATAAGGGGCCCCAAATTTATCTAGAAAGGGTCCCATTTATAAATAACAATGAAACAAATGTCGATAATGTATTTAGACATTTTTGAGGTATCTCCTAGTAAATAAAACCAGTTCTGTTATATTTGGACTCGTTTTACTGTTGTTAGAACTTTTTTGTTCGTCATGTACATCACTTCTTTATTTTATTGAAGGATTTCGTTGATAAAGGGGGGTCCCGGGTCGGGGGCCCATTTATTTGGTTTGCCTACCCTCGCGAAAATTCCTGGCGCCGCCACTGATCCTAACAAGAGGACGCGAAAACTTGGTAATTCCCCCATTTAGAGGCCGGTGAAACGCTTTAACCTTATTATGTTTTTTAGTCTTTGCAGGCTCTCATGGACTTCAACAAAGAATTCCAGAGTCATACGATCTCGGTTGCCGAATGGAAACATATTGAGGAACTACTAAACGTTCTAAAAGTATTTTCTTCATTCAGGCCCAGATTAAGGGGGGCACAGGGTCACTTGCCCCCGGGCGCCAGTTAATTTGGCTCTGTCTTCATTACATGTATTTAAGAAATATCGCAAAATGCCAGTGCTGTTAAATTTCCAGATCGGCGTCGCGTTACCCAACACAAGGATTAGTTATGCCTATATATGGATGGTTGTTGCAAAGGCTCAAATTTACAAAGCAAATTTTTACCACCGCACTGAGAAAATTAGAAACTTATCACTTATGGGGACTGAGGTGTATTGGATTTCCATGGGTAAGTTAAACCATTTTCACTATTACAAACGTTTAATGTGAAATATTTTCAGTATTAAATCCAACGCTCAAGCTAGATTTATTCAAGGAAAGATACAACAAAAAATTTGAAAAAAAAGTGAAATTAATGATCAGCAACGCATTTTCTAAGTACTACGAAGATAAGGAGGAAAACGAATCCAATCGGAGTAACGCTGTCAACACGTCAAATCACACACCAGCCTCGGAAGATGACGTGATCGCTTACTACCCTAAGCGTTCGAAAAAACCAGCAAGGGTTCTGAAAGGAATAGGTACCTCAACGCCGATCTTGCACCACCTCATACAAACATTACTGAATGGTGGAAAGTAAATATATCTCGAAGATGACTACAAAAAGGTGTCGTTGATGGCGCGAAACTACCTTGCGATTCCTGGGACATCGGTGCCGGCTGAGCGCGCTTTTTCAACGGGTTCAGACGTAGTCCTTCCTAAAAGAGGTTCATTACATCCAGAAACCATAACAGCCCTTACGTGTCTAAAAACTGGTTGATGTAATCATCTGTTTCTAAGTGCAATTTCAATAAAATCAATAGAGAAAAATAAAAGTATACATTGTCAAAAAACCTGTAACACCATTACTATTTGTTCGTTTACCACAAAATTGTTTATTAAACGTATAAGTCTTATAACTGTTCAGCTCACAGATCCGATCAAATCGGTTACAGAGACTAATGAATCAGATACAATGACAGATCATATTGCTAAGTGAGGAGAATATAAAAGTTTAATATGATCCGACTACCTGGTTACCTTCAGGTATTTGATAATTTAGACCTGAATCACCTGAACAGGGGAACGTTGAAAGCACTAAGTTAGGAGTTATTTTTTGTGTATTTAGCGGTGAAATGTCATGCATTAAGATATTATTTCGAGTACATTAATGTGTTATTATTCGTGTGTCAAATGCTTCTTTTCGCGCAATAATTGTTTATTTTGCGTGCATTAATTGGCTATTTTTCATGTAGTTAGGGATATTTTCCGTCCATTAATATCGTGCATTTATTCGTTATTTTGCGTGAACTAATTGGTTAGTTTCCGTGTATTTAGCGATATTTTCCGTGTATTAATAGGTTATTTGGCCTACAATAAGAGGTTATTTTTCGAGTAATAAGAACTTGTTTTACGTGCACGAATTAAGAGATTATTTCGAATAAATGTATCTATTATTTTGCATGTATTAAGCGGTTTTTACACACAATCCTAAGGATTTGTGTGAATTAGTTTCACATACAATGTAGTTGATTCCGCCGTGTCGCGCATATCTCTTCAACGGTTAGGGCTAGAAAAGTCAATGATATCTCATTCGAGTGTACATAACTTGCCATTGATAGACTTTCATAACTTTTTGAAATCGAAGCCCAAGAAGTTGGGCATTTGCCCAATTTACCGTTTTCGGTAGTTTGGCTTTGTGTGGTAGATATTGTGTTAAAAATTAATTCCGGTAACGTTAAAAATATTATTGGATAGGTTCAGATTCAGCGGAACTATCCCTTCGGTTATATCAGTAAATATTAATGTTAAGTATAGTTTTCGGGATAATTTAGGGGACCCCAATTTTCGTGGTTTTAGATTTTCGCCTAAAAGTCTACATAACGTTCCTTAAATTAAGTCCGATTTTCATGAAAATTTATTTTTGGATAGCTGTGGTTTCCTTATAACCTAGAAATGCAATTACGTTGCTTAATTTAAATTCTGAGTATTTTTGGGCAGCGTATGCGGACCCCCGCAATTTACAACATTTTAAATCCCCGTTTTTATAAAGGTCTACGCGCCCGTTTCCCTCTAGCGTTTTTCAAGGCCGTTCAGAGTGCGCCGCGCTTTCAACGTACGACCAGAAGTAACAATTAAGTATGACACTGATTGACCTAGTCTTCGGCGTATGACCACTGACCAGAATATATATGTGTGATCAGAGGTAACAATTAGGTGTGATCAGAAGTAACAATTAGGTGTGATCAGCTCATCAGAACTTCAGAAGTAACAATTAAGTATGACACTGATCGAACTAGTCTTTGTAATATAACCTGAAGAAAAAAGTGTGACACTGATCGAAAGAATCTTCGATGCTTTCAAAGAATGATTAGAAGTGTAATTACAATTATGTGTGGCCGTGGATATATATTGGTTGTGATACCGCCCGTTTTAGAATGAGACAATTTAAATAATTAATTAAAAATGCTTCTATCAAAGCAGTTTAAAGGTAATTTATGGGGGGTGAGTTGGTACTTAGAAAGGTACAGATATTTCTTAAGAGATATTTTTTGCAATTACATTTCATCAATTTTCCTCTCCTTTTCACAAATTGATATTAATATTTATCAGATGGAAATGTATATATTTTAAAACCCTTTCCTTAAATTTGAAACTGATAAAGTTTCAAAATGCAAAGGAGTATGCGTGTACGTCACGGGTTTTCTATTCGGGGGGGGGGGGGGGACTATATTGGAAATCACTCAATTTTAAAAAGTTTGAGCTTTTTCCATATGAAAATAGTGAAAAGAGACACAGCAAAATACACTTATTCCAAATAACGAAACCTTCATAATCATAGGAAGCAAATTTTTACTTTAATAACCTTATATCTGGCCCCTTGTTTTAAAACAGTCGTCTGCTACGGTGTCGTCACTAGTTTGAATAAATAAATAAGAACCAGGCTGAGAAATAAGGAATTTTTTGAAACTGGACCTGTGGCCAGTAGAGCCTAGGTAGTTTAATTAAAAAACTGGCCACTGACCACTTACCATTTTTAGCCTTCAAAATCAGGCTTTCATAATTTATGGTCAAATTATTATAACCTTTTCAAGGAAATCGTCATGCAAGTGATGGACGAAAATATTGCTAGCCCTTGCTCAAAGATATTAATTCACCAAGGCGGGGGGGGGGGGATGGCGACAAAATGCGAGTCGTGGCCTTTCGTGGCGTGAATTAAATCTTAGAGAGGAGGTTACATACAGGGGAAAGAAAAAAAATAAAAATGGCGGGGGGGGGGGATTCGAATTCAGAAAGAAAACCCTTTGTCTTTAGACAATAACAAAATCTTTATTTAACCAAAACAAAGTTGGGGGAAATCAGATATTATGGTTCTTTTGATTAGTAGGATAGTTAGACCATCACTATTACTATTTATTACTTTTAAGCGGGTTATAACAGGCACAATAGATAGGAAAATCAAAACACTCGGACTAACTGGTTAATTACAAGTTTCTCTTACGGTTCTCAATAGGATCAGTCCACTCTGACATTCTGATCAGCAGGGGGAAATAAAATAAACAATATACACTAAACTCTGATAACTACAATTAAAATGAAATACTACAATTATGGCTGACTAAAATTAATTCTAAAAACTCCAAAAAAACTTTACAAAATATACTAAGGCGAGGGGAAAAACATGAACGGCAAAATATATTCTTAACAGTACAACGATACAAAGTAGATATGAGCTCTCGAACTCGGGGGGTCTATTTTAACCTTTCCTCGGACAATAGCGAGGGACTTTACCTTTCTTAGACATTTTATCTCTACGTTTAAACAGTTATTTCAGACTTGACCCTGGGTATTCTACGGGGGGAGGGGAACGAAATTTGGTACTTAACACTTGAGTTTCTTCGTGGCTGCTCTTCGATTTACGGGATTCCGGGTTACGGGAGCTTCCGGGTTACGGGGTTCTGGATTACGCAAGACACACGCACACGCGTTTTCTTGAAGGGGCTTGACGGGGGACTTCTTGTTTCGCGATGACAGTTCCAAACTGTCCGTTCGTCTCGATTACGGCGCGCCTGCCCGAATTACGGTAACTAACGAGCCGGATGACGGTACGGGTGTCCGGATGACGACGACGAACTTCTTACAAGCGGCGAAGGTACTTCGGGTTTCGATCTAGAACACCTGGCTAGGCGATTGATCGGATCTCATATCGTCGGATGCCGACTCTCGGAATCATCGGAAGATCGGTGATCATCGGCAAATTAACTCGTTCGAGGGGACTCATGAAACGGGTCTGGTTGACTGTCCGAAGATTTAGTTTTATCGGAATTCACTTTTGTGATATAGAGGGGGTCTGACGGTCGAGACGGCGCATAGATTTAGAGGACGGTCATTCCGGACTTAGGCTCCGGAAGTTCATCAAGGATCCTGGAGTGTTCTGTAGAGAGAATCCAAAATTCTTCTGGAGAATCCAAACTTCTTCCGATTATCTAAAATTCGGTCATTTTGGGGCTCTGTCACTTGGTTTTGTTCGGGTTATGGGGGGGGGGGGGCGGAGTTGAAACAAAAAGCAACTGGTGACCTCCCATTTTACTTAGGTCATTGGTGTATTTAAGACTCGTGTCTAGTCATGCGGTGGTGACGTTGTTCGATTTACGAAAGGTCGCTTGGAATTGCGGGGGGGGGGGGGATGCCAGAGAGTCTCGAGGTTGCTGATTTCCTGTCTCCAAGCGGAAACGTCTGGGCGCCCTCTAGACCCTGTGGCGACGACCTTGGAAAACATGATAAGTTTTCCATGCGATCGCTGTTAGCTGGGGGGATATTATTGGTCTAGTTTGGAAAGTTTTTGGGAAAAGTCTGGTTCAAGATGGCTCTGAAAGTTTAGCACCACGGTAATACGACGAGGGGAAATACGCCAATTAGCTCTATAATGCGAGGGCTCTAATCTTAGTATTGCTGAAGGCAGGGATTTAGTTTATAATTTACTTTAAGAGAACGGTTTAATTGATTAACTTAATTTTTATATTTAAGTGTAGGTTAGACCAGATCCAATGAGCTATGTAAATTATACGGGATTCCTATGTACCAGTCATAAATCATTTAAGTTCTTAAGTTTAAGTTAATTTTAATTATTTCTAACTCGCGGGGGTAATTTTTATGTATTAGATTTTAAAATTATACGACGTTTGGTATATGGTACGTTACGAGGGGTTAAAAATATTCATTAAAATTGATTAAATTAATACCAAACAATATGTTCAAGACCAGATTGGTCTGACGAGGGGGCTTTGATAATCGGTAGTCAGAGTGGGGGGGGGGGGAATGTAATAACAAAAGTAAATAAAACGGAGAAAAATAAAAAAATATATAAGTATGCAGGGGAAAATGAACCTGAAGGGTTACATTATCTACTCTTGACAATATGTGCTAGGGCATAGGCTTAGTAGGTTAGTTATTATGGGTATTTCAAAATTTTGGAGTGTTAAATAAAGAACTATAAATCTTGAAGGGAAAAAACTTTGAATTAATTAAGTGGTCACCAGGGCCACTAACACCCCAAGCATTTATTTTTAGACTGGCCCAGCTAATTTTTCAACTGGCGTTTAGCCTGTGATAGTGCCTTATTTCTCACACTGAATAAGAACATAGTAATTAAAGAAATTATTATGCTTTTTATTTGTATTTAATTTATACGTAAGCGAGTTTTACTTTCATTTAATATTCTGTCTGTTAGTTTGCATTTTATAATATTTTAAAATGAAGTAGCACTTGGTTTTTATTGTTATTTTTTGGGCTTGATATTGCTTAAAAATTGTTGTACTATGCTACCCAATAAATTAACTCCAGTTTACTATTATACTGAAAACTATATATATTAAATATATAATATATTCACATTAAATTAGAGTTTCAATCATGACTAACAAGATGCTAGCCTGTGGTTTGTGACTTGGGTATTAGCTTAGCTGATTATTATTTTTATTATTATTAGAATAAAAATCCTGATCAGTTCTTATCTTTTTCTGGATACTACTGGAAAACATAACACTCCCCTTATATAGTTGCAGTCTCTCTCATATCTCAATGGGTGGAGATCAATACTAAATTAATCATCAAATTAGGGGCTATGTAGTTGATAATATTCTTGATTACAAAACATTAACAATGATTTAATAGCGTATTTTCTTTGGGGAGTTGCAACAAATTAAATGGTCAACTTACACGTAATCCTTTGTAATTTAATATTTTATCAGTTTCCTGTTACAGTTTCAAGGCTCAAATTAAAGGAAAGGGTTTTAAAATTTATACATTTCAATCTGATAAATATGAATATCAATTTGTGAAAAGGAGAGGAAAATTAATGAAATGTAATAAAATATATTTGGCTTTTGAAAGTAATTGCAAAAAATATCTCTTAAAATCTAAAGAAGTATCTGTACCTTTGTAGGTACCAACTTACCCCCCCCCCCATAAATTAACTTTAAACTGCTTTAATAAAAGCATTTTTAATTAATATCTGGCTGTATTCCCTGCCCTATATGGCATATTTATCGTAGAAATTATTATTGTAAATATAGGCCATAAGTAATCATTCAATTACAAGATCCAATAATCAATACCTTAATATCGTTATTTGCAGGTCACTTTGAGTAAACAATCATACCAGTTTATTTTTTAGAAGATTTATAACTTTTCACTTTATAGTAAAAAATGTCTGTTTTGTTAATGACAGATCCTACACTTTGATTCAAGCCAAAATGTAAAGAAGCAATATTAAAAATGTTGAAGACTAGAGTTTCAATTTCATAAGAATTCTTAAAATTTTATCAATTAAAGGTAGGAGCTACAGAGATATCATAAATTTCACAATAATTATTCTTGATTCGTGCCTTTCCAAATGTGTAGTTATCAAAATTCTTTAAATTTAGTAAATTTCACTTTGCACAACCAAATCTTTAACTTCAATACTTGATTCATGCATTTTACAACTAAAATTTACCAGATTCGGTCTTGTTTTTAAAAAACAATATAAAGAATTCAGTTACATTTCCAGTTTGGAAAAACACAATTTAATCAAAAAAAAATTTCAGGCTCTAAATTAGTTAATTAAAGAACGAGTGGAATTTTTTGAAAAAAATAAAGCATTTTGTGGGCCACAGTGTACATGTACTTTGCTTCCTTAGCAATGGTACTATCCATTAGTAACACTCGTTCACTAAATAACTTATCTACTATAGAGTACGAGCGATTCACCAGCAGCGCCTCTAGAGGCGAGCTCGCGCGTAACTTGGTTAAAAGTTTTTCCCCGCACCATTGAAATTAATGTAAAGTTGGCGATAATTAAACGTTAATTAACCTACCAAATGATATAAGAAATATTCCACTGACAATTTTTCCGGTTTATATGAACTTAAATGTAATATACAATCGTCTTAAAAATCGTTTATCGCTTTATAACATTCAAAATTAATATTTTTCCCGCGCCATGTAGATAATCGAGCATCTGCTCGTCTAGGTAAAGTTTGCGTTGTCAACGCGCGTATAAGAAAGCAAATGAAAGGCAGGGAAGCTTGCCCAGTACTAAGCCTCGGTTTAATCTGCCGCGTATTTTCAAACGGAAAAACCCGATCGCTCCTATTAATAAGAAACAAATAACGAAATACATTCTAAGTCCATTTAATGCCAAAAATCCCACGTAATTCGTTATTTGTTTCGTATTACAATTAGCGTTCGCCATCATTTAAAGATAGTACTAGGGTTTTTGAGTTTCAAAATACGGTAGATTAAATCGAGGCTTAAGGCTGGGCAAGAGTCACCGCCTTAAAATTTTCGTCTATTTTAAAGATACATTGTGAAAGAACCAATGGATGAAAAGTTATGAAACTAGCTCTTAAATAAACCTTGAAACTTATTTCATATTTATAATTCACTGATGACAAAATTCGCGAAAAGTATTAATATTGTTCCGAATTACAACGTACTTTTTAAAATCTCATTTTGCTTTCTAATACGCGCGTTGACAACGCAAACTTTACCTAAACGAGCAGATGTTCGATTATCTATATGGCGCGTTTAAAATATTATTTTTGAACGTTATAAAGCAATAAAGGATTTTTCAAGAATATTTTATATTACATTTAAGTTCATATAAACGGAAAAAATTGTCAGTGGAATATTTCGTATACCATGTGGTAGGTTAATTATCACCAACTTTACGTTAATTTCAATGGGGGCGAGTAAAAACTTTTAACCAAGTTAGGCGTGATCTCACCACGAGAGGCGCTGCGTGTCATTTTCGTTTGAACCGACAAAGCGTATAAAATCAATTTTAACTGAAGAATATGACCCGGCTCGTTGATTTTTCTACTGTAAATTTACCAGAAATTCTAAAATTATAAACAAACCACTGAGACCGCACACTCTTTACAAAAATGGGGTCAAATTGATTATTGATCAGTGCCCACTATAATTTTAACCATTGCTGTCACTCCTTCATTTCCAGTCTAAAATATATTAAAACTGAAGAAAATGACTGGCTTTTCAACTGCAAATTTAATTATTTTCACAAAATACCTTAACACTTATCTTCACTTATAGTCACAGTTTTATTTTTAATTTAATTCAATAGCAAGATAGTCCGAGTTTCTACTTTTCAACAAATTCCAAGGCCCCTGGGCTGAAATAATGTATATCCTACTACATCCTAGGAGGCCATCTAATGGCGTATAATTCTACAAACTTTGTTGCGCGAATTTCAAATTATTATTAAAACTTACCCTAAAGTTTTAAATATTAGTTAAAATTTAAAATAATTTACGTTAATACAATTGTTTAGTAATAATAATTTTCAATTAAATAAATGCATCTCAACCAAATTTATTTATAAATAATACGTTTTTAAAAACCGAAAAGTTTTAACACTAGTTTAAGGCGACATCGCGGTCCGCCATTTTATTTTGGAATTTTGTAACAGGGTTGCTAGCTCAGGAACTTCCCAGCCAATGAAGCAGACTTATGTCAGAAATGAGTCTATGAAGGAAAGCCATTGGTATACTCTTATTTACTGCCGAGTAAACCTTGTAAATTATTGCAATTTTAATGTGTTAATCAATTATTGTTTACAGTAAGAATAATGCCGCTAGTCTCCCTAATGCTGAATCTTGGGCATGAAAAACCTTGAAAATAATTGTATTTTTTCAAAAAGTGAACAAAAGTTATATTTTTTCCTGCCTTCCAGTGTACTGTCGATTCCCATAGGAAAGCATGTTCGGCCCATAAGAGTTAATTCTCTTTATCATCGATTATTGCATAAAAATCATCAATTTCCTTTAAACATTATTCAACCGATTTGTTAGCGCCATTTTGTTTGTCTACTCGGTGTAACGGCTCCCCCTCTTCGCGAGTAGGGTGAATCAAGGCCAATAAGTGTAACATCTAGTGTTACACCTTCGGAAAACACTGACGAGTAATTTCAGTGTAAAAATTGTGGTGTAACACATCGCGCCAAGGGTTTAATTAAGTGTAACACTAGCTAAAAGTGTAGAGCTAGTGCAGCCAATAGTTTCCACCAAACATCTCGTAAGTTTCAAAAGTCAAAATTTCAGCCAGAGATTCCAACAGTAGACCGGTTTCGCCCTTTTGGGGCTCATCAGTACTGTGTAGGAACTCTGGCTATCCTCGGAAATCTGCCGATATCAGTAAAACTAATAAACAATCAGAGTGCCATATATGTGAGCAGTCCAGTGCAATTTATTTTGACTTTTGATATAACTATCTTAACGTTGGATTTCAACGGAAGCCCGAGCGTAAAAGATGTCTGCTGAATAGCGACCGCCATGCAATAATTGGTGAAGAATTTCACTATAAATTGCACTGGACTGCTCACATATAGGGCACTCTGCGTATTTGTAATCTCGTAAGTTGTTATTATTTATTTCAACTCTCAAAACGATTCAGGCTTGTATTTCGTTGAATCGTCCCACGTTAAAACAAATAATATATATGACTACGGAACTAGAGATAAAACGACCCAAACGAAATGAAGTAGAATTCGCGATAAATAAAATATTTAAGCTTCGGTGACTAAGCCAGCGACGGTCTGGCCATTAATTTTTTTATTTTTAACTGGGAAGTTTTCTACGGATTGTTGCGTTTTTAGTAGGACTGAGCTGTAAGAGCATATGTTACATAATTACTCATAAGTATGCCATTAGCTCTATTTCTTCACTAACGGTTTCTTTCACAGATATTGCGACCATCCGTACCCTACATAATATTTGACGTCATTGAATCTCAAATGCCGATTAGGCCGTCGCACAATTAGTTCTACCGACGGCTATTATTTTCGTAAACAAACCGGTTTGAACAACCAAGGCTTAGGAGCGAAAATTAACTACAATATAGTGTCAAGTTCTGTTAATGTAATTAATTTGCAAATTAATGATATTCTCGGAGACTCACGTTCTAACATAAATTTGCTTTGTCAGATAAAAGAAGCAAGTTTATTGGAAAATAGTTGAAATTCAGGTTGAGCTTTCTGGCGCATCTACAAGTTTGGAGTCTTTCCAGATTCTTTTGAGCCTAGGTCTAAATCTTCCGGGCTTGATATGGGTTTTAATAACGCTAGTGGAATATCCCACTTCAACTCATTGGTAATTTTTCCCAACCTTTTATTTTTCTAAATAACTCACTATTTAACTTCATCCGCACAAACCGAGCGAGTTTATAAATTTCTATAAAGCTACATTGGGCTGACTAAAATTCCAACATCAAAAATTCCTTCTCAATTTAGAGGTTTTCCATTGGCTTAAATACATACGTTAGTAGCCAATAGTGTGACCCCCAAAATAACTAGGATAAATAAAAAGTTTAAAATCTAACGTAGTCCACCTTTTTACTGGTTCGTGGTGAAACAAACCGTTTGTAAAGATTTTTGAATGGAATAAAGGTACAGTGGCATACTTATGTGTAATTATGTTACATATGGTAAGAGGAAACTGTAACCCAAACTGCTGTATTTTCGAAAGTACCTAGGGCTGCAGATTGTAGTCGGTGTAGTGTAACGCTCTTGGGGAGTTTTCCGATTTTTTTAGAAAATATAAGACGTAACTTCTCGTAAGTTGTAATTATTTTTTTACTTAAAAATAATTAAGTTCTGAAATTTTTCTATTCTAATCGAAATATTTAAACCAATTTTAAAAATGACGTGCATTTAGTAAGTAAGTTTTTTCATGGATGTTTATAATTTTATTAGACAGTATTGGAACTTTAAGACATTATACTAAGTATGCTTAATTTCGGCCTACCTCGAAGGAATCTGAATTAGGGTTAAAAGATGAATTTTAGTATTTTGTTTTAGGCATATCAATAAAATAATTATCATATAGAAGTAGTGAGTAAGATAAACTAGGCATAGCGGATTAACCATAAGGTAAAATTTGGTCTAGGGAGAAACATATGAGAAAAATAATTAATGCAAACCACTACCATATTTTTAGTTTAGTAACTTTAGTTAGTCATAGGCTTACTGTATTGAGATTGCTTGGTTTTTAAGAGAAATGACGCCAAACAATGAGTTTTGTTTTCCATTTTAGATATTCAAGTGGGTTAATTAGATATTTACCTTGTGAAATGACGTCACTGTAGTCGCTAACCAATGGGAATCAACCTTTACTTGCAGTTTTAATCAAGAGACGGTTTAATGTTAAGTGCACAGAACTGTTATCTCAGAGAGACAGCCAATTGAATTTTAGGGTTAGTTGTAGTTTTGATCACGTGATGGATTAATCTCGACCAATTTGAAACAACCTTCAGTTGATGTTTAAGACTAGTTAAATATATTGGACACGTGATAATTACTGGTTCGGAAAATTATCGTTAGGGCGACCATGATATAGCTCAATGGGTATTTTACACACGATTATTAGTTCGAAAATATTTCGTCAGGGATCATCCTGATACATCGTCAATTGTTTTTTCCACATTTTACGTCAGTGTAGTCATCAATCAATGAGAAATGAGTTTCAGTTTCGGTTTTAGTTGTAGTTTCGATATCTCAAGAGGTTTTAATCTCAAGAGCTTTATCTACATGTCATATAGTGTTCTTTCAGTCCCAGAGAATCGTCGTGGAAGGTCGTCGACTCTGTTTAACGTCATAGGCTTACAGATTTCCGACCGTAGAAGACAAAAAGTAAGTTTCAATTTTCGTACATTATTTTACAATATTCGAAATGAAATTTTTAGGCGATCTTTAATGTATTGGAAATGTATTTTAACGTATTAGACAAAGAAAAATAGGCCTTAATTAGGTCCTGTAGGGCTAAGATTAGCGTAGAAAGTAAGTTACAATTTTTGGTAGTACACTATTTTTTAAAACAATTTGCATATTGAAAAAGTGGTTAAATTGAGAAATTTAAGCATAGAAATTTAGGCCTAACCACTTAAAACCATATTGAGAAAATTAGGCTTAGCATGTTGGATTAGAGACTGTATCATTGGAAACTATAGAAAATATTTTGTCTAAAGCGACTATGGATATCGAAGCGTATCGAGCCCACATGTCTGCAAAGAAAAACTAGCTTCGCGGCGGCTGGATTCTATTAAATTCTACGTAGAGATGAAGTACGATGTTACAACATGCCATATTCTTTCCACACTGTCCGTCGAGGGATAATTCACCCTCGGAAAAAGTACCCCTCCCAAGAATGGTACATTCCACCTACGCCAAGAGCAACTACTGTCGTCGACAAAGGCATCTCGCTTGTATCTGAAGAAGAAGAATAAGTTTGTGACTGTCCCTCATATGTCAGACGAAACTGCTGTTAGACGCTACAAATACGTAAGGTAGAACTTTTAATTATTGTTACAGTTTCGTAATGTAATATTCATTAAAAATAGAGAATGAATACCCTTGCAAGAACGCTTATATTCTAATTACCATTTATGTACAATAGTTTAGTTCGATAACAATGATGCGACAGAAAGCTTGTAAAATTTTATAACAATGATGCGGTAAAAAGCTTGCACAAATAATTTATCCACGATACAAGCAGGCCAGTGAAATATTTCTTAAACCCACATGTCTACTAAACAAGTTATTATCTTTCCAATAGCCCATGAGAGATGTCATACTCATTTTTATCTTTGAGGCGCCAATTTCCAAATTTTATTAAATAGTAAAGCCCTTAATAGTTGACAAAAGTTAACAATGATTAACATACTCAATAATAATAATTGATACTTTATAATTTATTTATTGGGAATTTTTGATACTTCAGCTCTTACCGTGATACATTCAGGCTGGCGTAAGCATAAGTTTTTAAAAGTGAAATACAATTAATTTAAAAAGATTATGGTTATTTTAATAATTTAATAAACAATGTAAACATTATTAAAATCAGCTCAACCAAATAAAAATGTATAGTAATAATAGTTAGTACCATGTGATAGCTTACATTAAATATGTAAAAATTACTCGATCCAGAATGATTATTGATTATATAAGAAAATTATTAGCGTATACGTACAGGGGTGCAAAGGCTTACGTTTTTAAATGTTGATTACAATTAATTTAAACAAAATTATGGTTATTTTATTTTTTAAATAATTATTTACGCATACATAAATGCATCTCAACCAAATTCATTTATAAAAAATACATTTATTTAGACTGAAAAGATTTAAAACTAGTTTGAGGCGATGCTTTACGAAATATTATTTTTGATAATTGTAACACGGCAGCCAGCTCACGAACTTTACAGCCAATGAGAGCAGGCATGTCAAAATGTGTTTATGAAGGAAAGCTATTAGTATCCTCTTATTTACTGTCGGGTAAATCTTGTATAGTATTTCAATTTTCATGGGTTACACAATCATTGTTGACAGTTAGAATAATGCCGCTAGCCTCCCGAATGCTGAATCTTGGGCATGAAAAACCTTTAAAATAATTGTCTTTTTTAAAAAAATTAATCGACCAGAGTTAATTAATGAACTTTTAAATCTAGAAAATTGACTAACTAATAAATAATTATAATTGTGAAAATTTTGATCCGTGGTAAAATTAAACTTTAAAAATAAATAAATATCCAAGGAGCTGATACTTCATGGATATAAAAGGTATTTATTAAAATTTTCGGGATTTTTCTCACCGTGGTCCTTCTTCATTTTAAATCCATGAAGTATAAGCTCCTTTGATATTTATTTATTTTTAAAGTTGAATAAATAATTACTTACCTATCTGGTCAAAATGTTTTGGTTTTCTTTGTTCCTAATTGCCATCCATAAATATTTTAAGGCTTTAACTCTATTCTTACCTGGATCTAGGTTTATTCCGCGCCCGTAATTTGAATATTAAACTCTATTGCCTTATCTCTATATATAAAACTATTACGTATCACTGAATATATTTTTGAAGTTATTGATCTTGCTTTTAAAGTATTCAGAAAAGCCACTTCTTGTTTTTCTCGCCACTTCTTGTTCTTCTCACCAACAGGCCGCCTTATAAAATATCCGAATATTTCACCGTTGGTACGCGATGGCGTCACGAATCTCTACCAAACTGTTCGCCGAAGCGATTCATGCGAAGCGATTCTCAAGCGATTGGACGCGGAAGGGCTACTGATGATCTAAAAGTTTCTGGAGGTCTCGCAACGTTCCCGAGGCTAAAACGCCAAGGTAAAACGGAAGAAGAGCATTTTGTACGATTTTCTGAAAATTATATTTTCATAAACCTCATTATGGGTCTGATATCTATCCTTAATTTCAATCGACTATTAATTTTACTTTTTAAGTTATTTTATAACATTTCTTATGCAAATTAGCCTTTTTTCGCAATTTTGCAAAGAAAAAGTAAAATAAATAATGTATTAAGATCGATCTATTTTGGTAATTTTATATTTCCAACGTATAACGTACTAAATTTGGATCAAATTCGATTTATCAACTAGAGATTTATCGATTCAACGATACAAAGGAAATGAATAAAAAATTGGTCCGTTTTTCTATAAACAAAGATAATAAGTTGCGATGTGAAAATAAACTATAATATTTTTCTTTTGATTTGCCGTAACCTCTTTTTGTTTTTAGAATATAATTGTTTTTCCATTAGCTACGCTGAAGTCTCTTTAAAAACTGTTGTGACAAAACAAATCGTATTTATTTTCATAAAAATATTTTTTGGTAGTTTGTTTTTCCATCCGTACCTCTGTAAATCGTATTTTAAAAACATGCTTAACACATAATGAGTCTCTTTTACCGTTATGCATGAGTTTGAAAATAAATATTTAAACGGACGACATATAAATATACTTCGTTATAGCCTTGATATTTTGGAAAATTAAATAGGGCTGAAACAGATAAAGTTCTTGCATATGTGGTGTTATTTCCCATATAAAACAGACTCATCCTTTACCACCTATAAAAAATCGACTTGGTTGAAATCGCGATCAATTCTAGAATGGTGCTATGGTCTACTGTATGAAAAGGTCTTGTAAACATCTCGTTGACTCGAGAAGCGTTACTAAAATATTCAGCAAATAAAAATTATATCAAGAATAGGGCAGACTAATTTCAATGAATTACTAATAATGATAATAAAATAAACTGATATTTATTTCCCCTGGGTCTATTACCACTGGGTTAAATATTTGTCAGCTTGTTCCGCGTCGCAAGAGAGGTGAACCACATGGATAGTTTAAAAAATTGTAAATAAATAAAATCTTAAGGCTGATAATTTGGAACATTTGACATTCAAATCAATTATTTTTTGGTGACCTAATATTTCAGTGAAATATAGCTTTTTTCAATCGTTACAATTTTTCTTGTAGGTTTTTGAGTAAGACAACAACGTCTAATACACTACAAAAACCCGAAATATTGCTTAATCTCCCAGAAATTAATAAAGTTACATAAAATTAAAAATGTTACTTGCTTATTTCGTTTAAATATTAAAATTTTCTAGTTAACACATTATTGAATATTATTGATCAAATGATTTAAGATTAGAAATAAACTTTAGAAAAAATTGGTTCAAAATTATCCAAAAAGCATTAAATTGGAAATGGTACGACAAATCGAATAAATATTTTGAGATGAATGTTCTTGGGAATAAGGCGTCCCGTCGATTGAATAAACAAACCTAAGTTTACTAAAATTCTAAAATAATTTTCAGTCTTAAGGCATCAACAAAGGTAAACATGAAAATCACTGTATAAATATATTATAAATTGCTCAGATTATCAAACCAAAAAATAACCACGACGGCCAACTTCGACGAAAACTATTTCCGTTAGGCTTTAAACGTTTTTTCTTTGAAAATACCAACTTTAATGCTCCCTCGACTAAAGCTTGTGTATATCTGTAAAGCCGTTACAATTTATTCCTTCGTAGTTTGTCACGAACTGATTTTGAGTTAATTAAAAAGGTTTCCTGGTCTATGTTTTTCTACAAATTCGGCCTTAACAAGAACATAAAAACCGGACACAGATAATATGACCAATCGATAGAGTTGCAAATATTCAAGTAAACTAACTTAATGTATAATCCATATTATAGGATATTTTAATATATACAGTATTATTTTTGGAAAGGTTGAGATATACAGCAGTCAAGTGATCAGCTTATTTAGGTTTAACCATGAAATCAATATAGTTCTGAGACTGATAAATTAAATCACTTAAATATTCCTGACAACATTAGTGGTATTGGTTCTTGAAAGAAGGCGATCTAGAAATATTAATTTATTTTTCCAAATTAGATTTCGTTTATAAGAGTACACCTTCTCTAGAAAATATTTGGTTTAGACATTAAATGTTATGTTCATGATTAATATCGGATAAATATCGAAATGGAAAACGGATAATAATATGTCTCCGTTTGTTATCGTAAACAAACTGGTTTCCATAATATTTCAGAAAGGGCTAGCACTGAGATTTGTGAACGATAAAATGGAAACTTCTAAACCTTGCGTTGCCTAGGTTATGAGATTTCGTCACAGGGTTTATAGATATCCTGTTTGTACATGAAAAAAGGTTGTGACCCAAAACAGCTGATATTTACTATTTCAAATCATTATTGGAATATCTAGACATAAAAATAAAGCAAATGGACTTGTATAACATAACAAATTGAGTTTTAGAATAATATACAACCTGATTAAATTGTCTTCAATATACTCAATTTCCGACACAGACACTTTGATCATCTTCAGTTGTAAGCAATTTAATATTGTTCCTTGTCTTTGAGTTATTCAAATCTTATTTGCAACATTCTTTGATTCGAAAAGGTATTTTGGATAAGATTTTTAAACTTGTTTACCCTCTATTATATAAAAAAATCGTTCAGTTTTAACAAAGCTCTGTCTTCGATCTAAAGTAAATGCCGAGAAAAATCAAAATATCTTTTTGTTGTTTCTATTGAAAATCTTTAGCAAAATCGGTTAAATATTTTAATTTTTAGTGGCATTTACTTAAGAGAATAAAATAACTTTAAAGCAATAACATTTAATATATTAATTTCCAAATATTTTCAATGTTTTCTCTCAATTAAGATAGCCACCTTAGGCATATATTAATTATATTTTTTGGTACTTTTTCTACTCGTTTTTTCCTAACTGAAGTAAACGTGATTTGTTAGAGGTAAATATGTTTATCAAAAGTAAAAATTTATTTTTTTAAGTTGAAAGTAAATTTATTTAAGCTTTAATTTAGTAACATTAATAGTTAAGCCGAAGTTTTCCTACCTATCTGCCACGTTTGTGATTTTAAGTTTCTAAATAAAAAGTTACTTTAAGATAAACTTATATTTTTGTTCTTTAGCGATGTCACTTTGAATTTTCGACTGGGTTACATCTAATTATTACTAACATTTTTTTCAGTTAAAAGCCAAGAAAATGTCAAATTTCTCTCAAATTCGCTTTTGCGCAACTTTGGTATGTAATCCTCTTATTTAAAATGTGCTTAATTCTAAAGAATAGCGATGGGTTACTATTGTGGTTTGTTGTAATCGACCATAGGCGAGGGAATGAGAAATGTTGGATAAATGATTTAATAAAATGCTTCAAAAGGATCGTATTTTATTAAAGAAAAAGTGGCTGTCTTTATTTTAAGGAGTGCCTGCGACCTCAAGAAATTAAGATCCATTCAAAAATTAGTTAAGCAGTTCAGGATGTTTTTTTTTCTCGAAAAAGTGATTTTTTTCAAAAACTATGTTTCCTAGAAAGTTCAAATTTGTACTGTACATTATTCGTGCCTGGGGACACTTTCTACCAAAATTGCATCGAAATTGTAGAGCGTCACCGAAAACGTACAAATAGCGTTGGCGCGAAAAAATAGACGTTTTTCTCACTGAAAAAAAAACCACTTGAAAAAGTGACAAGTTGGGCAAGCTAAAGTAACTTTTTTTGAATTCCATTGGTAGAGTAGTGAAACAAAGTCAGACATTTGTTAATCTGGTGTTTAATGCAATAAACACCGCTGAAACATCGATGAGACAATGGTGAAGAAGGTATTACACGATTTAATTTCGTAGGAGGGGTTATACAATCACCGTATTCGTCTTAGTACCAATTTGCGATTCATTGGCGCCGGCCGAGAATCGAACCCGGATCTGCCTCGTGCAAGAGATTTACTCTAACCACTCAGCCACCAACGCTTGTTAAGTTACGGTGTTTTTCTAAAAAACAGCTTTGGCGAATGTCCTTTACAAAGTTATAACGTTAGGTACTATAATTTATTCTACATCATTTTAAATATTTATAAATTATATTAATCTTATATTTAATGAAATATTTATAATGTTATATTTATTTTTTTCGTTAACGCCCACCATCGCTACGTTTGTTATGGGTGCGTATTCTCCAACTCCTTCCAATTGACTTTTGGAACGGACCAAGTGCTGAGTGTTATGGCAACCTCTCAACTACCAATGGCAGGGTTTCCACCAATTGTTCACGGCATTCGTCTTAGTATCAATTTGCAATCGCATAGGGCGGGATTTGAACCCGAGACCTCCTGCTTGACTAGCGGATGTTCTACCACAGAACCACCAACACTTGTTACGCTTCATTGAAAATTAGACCTTCAGCTTTATCGGAAGCGTATTTAATAGAGTACGAAATTTTGGTTTAATTTAAATGGAATTTAAATTGAAATTATTGCATCGAAGAAATTCTAATTTAGCGTTTTCTCTATTGATTAAAAACAAATGCGCCACCCAGGTTTCGTACCCAGGCCATTCGGCTTGGCAGTCGAGCGCTCTATCACAGAACCACCGATAGCTGCTTAGCTTCACTAAAAATAAGACACTCATCGTAAGCATAATAGGTAATAAAGTCAGGAATTTATGAAGGCGTAATATGGTTTTTTTACGAATGAAATTATGTTGATTTAATCTTGTTTGTCTAATCTTTGGTATTGTTGGTTTTTTCTGTCTTATATTTGTATCTACTATTTTTTAAGTTTATTTCCCCGCAAAATCATCCAGTCTTAGAGGAACCTTTAACAGCGTAAGTCATGCGCAAAAGCTTATCCGGTTTCATTATATTAATGTGAAAAATCGTATTTGTGAATGGTAAGGTGTTGCGCTTCTTGATATTAAATTTCCTATTGCTTGATTTCTAAGTATTTGAACTAATTTATTGCTTGACTGCGTTATAATATTTTTCTATGAATTATTTTGTTTCTGAAGTCTGATTAATTGGGTTGTTATTGTGTATTTTTCTATTCGTTATTTTTATTTTTTGATACTCTAATATTTTAAACCGGATATAGTATAACGTTACTTCTGCGTATTTCGAAAGTGCGTGAGAGATAAGGGGGTTTGTATACCGATAGGGGGCCCCCGCGTGCGGGGGAAACGGGGGTGAAACGGGCCCCTGTGGGGGTAAGCATTCCCACCCTTTCCCCCCATTTTGCGTACATTTTTGGCAGGTGAAAAGGTTAGCTGATTTACGAGGTCAATAGGTGGTGTGGACTGACACGATGTTATGCAAACAGCTATAAACCGTTAAATAGTTTCCGTCAAAACCCATCAGTCATAGTGAGCTGCGGAATAATATTTCTGGGTCGAAACCCCAAAATGACGTAAGCTATAAAAATGACGTAAGCTATAAAAATGACGTAATCTATAAAAATGACGTAATTTAAAAATGACTCACTAAAGATGACGTAATCTACACCATGAAACGTAAAGATTACGTAGATGCGTTGCGGTTTTCATAAGCCAGCCTCTATGGGAAAGAGGAAGATTTCTCCGCTTAGGGTACCAAAGAAATGCTGGATATGCGCGGAAATATACCGGTCCGTGAGAGGTTTCAAACAACATTTAATGACTCATTTATCGTGTAATACAATGAAAGAAGAATAGGATCTGGCGTGTGATTGTGATGCGAGTGAATCTCTACATCACACGGAGGCCGAGGAAATGTCAGATGATTAAATTATCGATTATCTATACGAACTTACTGTGGCATGTAAAAAGCGCGGTGCCACAATGGTATTAACCAAGTCAACTACATCTACCCTGCCAGCCGAATTAAAAATGCCGACTGAAAAGGAAATGGCAGCTCTGATTTATTTTCAAGAATATTGTAAAACTAATCAAAGTCATAATATTAAAACCGTTGTAAAGAAAATGTGAATAAACGTTTTTATATTGAACACATTTTTATTTTTAAAGGTGACCGTATAAAGTAATTTTTACATTGGAAAATTGACACTTAATATTTTTAAAATTCTAAAATACGTTTATAATATTTTTCCAACGTGGGCGAATGAATGGACGCAATGAACTATTAATTACGTAATCTAAAAAATGACGCGAGCAATGAGAAATAACGAGTCGGATTTATAAGATAATAAAAATATTTATTTTTACACAAAAATTTTATAAGATGATATATTACAAAAATTATTTTTCTTTCACGAGTCAAAAAAATATTATAGGGTGATACAAAAAAAATTAAAAAGGACAACGTATTTGACTGTATATTTCAGCGCGGTTCTGGGTAATCCAGTCGGCGAAAAGTAGACTTCGTTCCAAAGAACACGGTTGTTGGGTGTTTAGAGATTGATGTCGGAATAGACATTTCACTGGCGGGGGCGTATCAAAAGTCGCAGCTCGGGGACAGTCAAATGTTTCCAAATCGTATATGGCGGTATGAGTATAATCGGCTAAAAATTTACACTTTACGTCTCCTTTTGTAAAAATCATATCCGAACTCGATACAGCTGATATAAGGCAGGCGGGTAGTTTATAATAGGGGAGATACCCCGCGGTCCAGCAAATACCGTGAAGGTTACGAGACACCCAGCCGTTTTGTCTTTTAATGGCGTTCGGAAGTTGTTGTACTGGATAGGGCTGTTCGAAAGTCCAAGCTTGAACGGCGGGAGGTGTGGATACTGTTGATATAGCTATCTCCTTCACGACAATGTCGGGGGCCTCTCCGCCGGAGCGCGAGGCGGATTTTCCTAGTAGAAAGTCAAATTCGACAACGGCCATACTCGCCATGCCACCGACACGATACTGAGGGTTTAGTTAGGAATAAAACGGGGTATAGTCGCGCGACGGGAATTTTAACTCCGTTTATGATGACGTAACAGGTTGTTAAATTTTTTCGTGGCCATTATATCATTTTTGACGTCTCTTCGTGAAAAACCTTTAAAGAAGCTTTGGTGACTTCTACGTTTTGATCGGTGACGTATATAAATCACGCAATAATGTCCACAAATGACGCTCGTTGTCGATTGAAGTCGCCGCTTGTTGGGCGTGATTTTTCTCGAATTTTGTTTTAAAAAAAGTTTAATGGCTGGCAAAATGGGCCGTAGCGCCAACGAGACAAAATACCAAGCCCGTTTTAATTTATCAAGGTAAATCGCGACCCAATGGCTGCCCGGTCCATCGTAGGGGTCCAGATTTACAACCAGTGACGCTGGAAAACTATTAATCTTATCGGGTAGACAATCCGAGGCGAATACGCCCATAAATTTGCGCGTATGTCTCAAAATGTCTAAAATCTCGGATCCGCGCATAATTACACGTTTTCAATAGAAACGTTACGATCTTTGTCTACGCTAAAGCTGGCTTGAAATTCGCCAAAAACTACGCAGCTTAACGTTTGCGGGACTGGTTTAGCGAACGAAAGCTCCGCGGTGTAAAAGGTAGCTTACCCTTAATAAAATGGGCACAGCGGGTGTCCCCCCTCGCTAGCTAAAAGTGTCGTTTTGAAAAAAAAAAAAAGAGTCGGTAGGTCAATAGATCAAATACCGATAGCTGGAGGATCTCCCATTCAGCGTCCCTATTCGGTAGGGGTGGTGGAATCATCTGACATGATGTTATGCAAACAGCCAGTACTAATTTAACCATCACTTTAAAAACTTTGCAAGTCTGAATAGCTGTGTAGAGTACTTTTAACAGAGAGATAAATATTTCTTGGTTCAGTTAATGTGATGATTCGAGTGAACAATTTGCATATGTTAAAGTAATTGGATTGAAGGAAACTTCAGTGTTTTCAGGGTGATAATTAAGGGAAGTTACCTTACAATATAGTTGAAAATTATCTTTTTAAGTCTGTGATCACCTATTGAATATGTTCGGAAGTGAAAAAATTTCATTTAGCAAGCTTTTCTTCAATTTTGGTATCCACCCTGTATCATTTAAAACCTCAAGCATTGTTTTTATCAAGTTAATTTTAAACATATCTTAAAACAAACTTCCCTAAGTCTGACTAGCTCTGTAAGTTAATAATTTTGATTCTGAGTGAAATATTTGCATATATTACAGTATTAGTTTGGCTAATTAATTTTTTTTCATCTGCTACCATACTCAATGGGTGAACATAGAATAAGAAAGGTAATTTTCCACTATATTTAAAGCCTTACATTTCACTATGAAAACCCTTAAGCTTCTTTCAATGCGATAATTTAATTACAGGCAATTTTTCCCCCAGAATTACAATAATTGAATCGAAAAATTATCCAACTCAGCTTATCAGACTTGGGCAAAGTGGTTTTTAAGTGATGGTGTTAAATAATAAAATATACTACAGCTTTTGAATAAGATTTTTTTCTATCAAACCTATATCATTTATATAAAAGCTGAAGTAATTTATCCATTCAATTTAACAAGCATTAAAAAACCAGGTTCAAGTCAGAATAGCTGTGCAAAGTACTAATAACGTAGAAAATGTTTTTGGGTTCAATTGACCTGATGAAAAATTTTCATAGGGTAAAGTTACTGGACTGATGGAAGCTTCAGTGTTTTCCGAGCGAAGTCTTCTATTCACCCCACTGAATATGTTAACGAGTGAAAAAAATTCATTTAGTAAGCTTTTACTAAATTTAAGTTTGATATTTTGGTATATATATATATATATATTACAGTATTAAGTGGGCTAAGTGTTTTTTTACCTGCTATTTTCCTTCAAAGTGGTAACTATAATATATACAAATTTATCACTCAGAATCATAATTATTGATCCCGAAAATAAAGTTTTAAATTATAGCGTTTAACGGGATAATTTAAAAATTGACGCGTTATTGAGTTAAGCCTAGGTGGTTTGTTTATACCAATCAAGCATAAATACATACATTCTTGACCAAATACATAATACAAATATCTACTTAACTAATTATTACTTTAAAATAATGAAATTTAAAATTCTACTCACTATTTTGTATTTGATGATAATTTGTGTGCCGTGATATGATCATCTTCAATTGCACCACGGCAAAGCCTTTACACTTTGAAACTAGTGAAAACTACCACCTCCACAAGATGGTGGTCTCAAGCAATCGGTTACACGGTATTACCGAAAATTTACTGTTAATATAACGGTTAATCGATGAACAGGACTATAACTGTTGCGTACAGCAACTATCTAGTAACTCTAACGGTAAAAGTTGGTACTGGAATTTTCCTGTTAAAATTGAACAGGAATTTAACAGGAAGCTGCAGTAATTTTTCACAGTGTAGCATATGAAAGTATTAATTTTCAAAAAGTGCATTTAAATTGAAGTGAGTCCTATTTTGGGATTCCCCTTGTTCCTCCTTCTTTCATCCCAGCATGTATCCCCTTTTATCCTGGTTTCTCTCCAAAAAATAGCCAAAAATCTTAAATCAGTAGGTCTCGATCCTATTTATCACCCACCGCCCAAATTGTCAGCTTTATTATGTAATAACAAAGAACCAACTGCTCTCCTCGACAAGGCCATCATTTATAAAATCTCCTGTGATTGTGGCGATTATTACATTGGGCAATGCCGAAGCCCATTTCATCAAAGGCTTAAAGAGCCCCAAAAAATATAAACAACCCGTACAATAATTATCCCCTTAGCGAACAACTTCGTATTTTTGGGCCATAATGCTAGGTGGGACTCAATAGACATACTAGCTCAACCCAAAGTTACATAAAACTCCTTTTAATGTACGCGAATCCATCGAAATTTAAAAAAATAAATCTGCGCAATGTTTAAACCGTGACGATGGTCCCTTTAACTTATACACGTTTTCTCCACTTTTTAAAACGTGTTTATGGGCCTCACCCTCTCACACACAACAAACCAATTCCTCCTCTCGCAGAATCCACCATTCCGACAATAGTAGCCTCGAGCGCGAACGAAGATATCGAGCGCGTTGCTCATATAACACTTCGACGGGGGTCGACTCACCTTCGAGAAAAAACGCTCGCGGCTAAAGAACAGTAGCCTCCACTATATGTATAAAGCGCATACATATTTTTTCGTCCCAAAGTTTTACCATCGTACTGTCAGACTTGTAAAAATCTCCGAAGAAGGAGGAACAGTTCCTCCGAAACGTTCGATTTTTTAAATAAATATATTGTGAATTTTAAAAACGGTTAAAGTCTCTTTTCACTAAGTATTTTTAAATATTTGATATATCGGAATTGTATTTTGCCGCGTTAAAAGTAGAGATTAGATGTATAGTCGTTTTAAGAAATACTCGTGATATAGGTTCAAGTGCCCAGTATATTTAAGTACTACAATGATATTTTAAAATAAAGTTTAAAAATATTTCCATTCTACGTTACTTTAACAACGAATATTCTATGACGTCAAAACACTCAAATCCATGTTTCAAATTCAAATTAACCGCGCAAAACACTTAAATCTATGTTTTCATTTGATTTTAAAATTAACCGCGACGCGCCCCCAGACCGCGCCCCCCGAGAAATCCGAGCCCCAGACCGCGTCCCCCCAGGGGAAATCAGCGCTTCCTAACATATTCAAGAGGTGATCACAGACTTAAAAAGATAATTTTCAACTATATTGTAAGGTAACTTCCCTTAATTATCACCCTGAAAACACTGAAGTTTCCTTCAATCCAATAACTTTAACATATGCAAAATGTTCACTCGAATCATCACATTAACCTGAACCAAGAAATATTTGTCTCTGTTAATAGTACTCTACACAGCTATTCAGGTTAAATTAGTACTCGCTGTTTGCATAACATCATGTCAGATGATTCCACCACCCCTACCGAATAGGGACGCTAAATGGGAGATCCTCCAGCTATCGGTATTTGATCTATTGACCTACCGACTCTTTTTTTTTTCAAAACGACACTTTTAGCTAGCGAGGGGGGACACCCGCTGTGCCCATTTTATTAAGGGTAAGCTACCTTTTACACCGCGGAGCTTTAGCTCGCTAAACCAGTCCCGCAAACGTTAAGCTGCGTAGTTTTTGCCGAATTTCAAGCCAGCTTTAGCGTAGACAAAGATCGTAACGTTTCTATTGAAAACGTGTAATTATACGCGGATCCGAGATTTTAGACATTTTGAGACATACGCGCAATTTTATGGGCGTATTCACCTCGGATTTGTCTACCCGATAAGATTAATAGTTTTCCAGCGTCACTGGTTGTAAATCTGGACCCCCACGATGAACCGGGCAGCCATTGGGTCACGATTTACCTTGATAAATTAAAACGGGCTTGGTATTTTGACTCGTTGGCGCTACGGCCCATTTTGCCAGCCATTAAACTTTTTTTAAAACAAAATTCGAGAAAAATCACTCCCAACAAGCGGCGACTTCAATCGACAACGAGCGTCATTTGTGGACATTATTGCGTGATTTATATACGTCACCGATCAAAACGTAGAAGTCACCAAAGCTTCTTTAAGGGTTTTTTACGAAGAGACGTCAAAAATGATATAATGGCTACGAAAATATTTAACAACCTGTTACGTCATCATAAACGGAGTATAAATTCCCGTCGCGCGACTATACCCCGTTTTGTTCCTAATTAAACTCTCAGTATCGTGTCGGTGGCATGGCGAGAATGGCCGTTGTCGAATTTGACTTTCTACTAGGAAAATCCGCCTCGCGCTCCGGCGGAGAGGCCCCCGACATTGTCGTGAAGGAGATAGCTATATCAACAGTATCCACACCTCCCGCCGTTCAAGCTTGGACTTTCGAACAACCCTATCCAGTACAACAACTTCCGAACGCCATTAAAAGACAAAACGGCTGGGTGTCTCGTAACCTTCACGGTATTTGCTGGACCGCGGGGTATCTCCCCTATTATAAACTACCCGCCTGCCTTATATCAGCTGTATCGAGTTCGGATATTATTTTTACAAAAGGAGACGTAAAGTGTAAATTTTTAGCCGATTATACTGAGACCGCCATATACGATTTGCAAACTTTCGACTGTCCCTGAGCTGCGACTTTTGATACGCCCCCGCCAGTGAAATGTCTATTCCGACATCAATCTCTAAACACCCGACAACCATGTTCTTTGGAACGAAGTCTACTTTTCGCCGACTGGATTACCCAGAACCGCGCTGAAATAGACAGTCAAATACGATGTCCATTTTAATTTTTTTTGTATCACCCTATAATATTTTTTTGACTCGTAAAAGAAAAATAATTTTTGTAATATATCATCTTATAAAATTTTTGTGTAAAAATAAATATTTTTATTATCTTATAAATCCGACTCGTTATTTCTCATTGCTCGCGTCATTTTTTAGATTACGTAATTAATAGTTCATTGCGTCCATTCATTCGCCCACGTTGGAAAAATATTATAAACGTATTTTAGAATTTTAAAAATATTAAGTGTCAATTTTCCAGTGTAAAAATTACTTTATACGTTCACCTTTAAAAATAACAATGTATTCAATATAAAAACGTTTATTCACATTTTCTTTACAACGGTTTTAATATTATGACTATGATTAGTTTTACAATATTCTTGAAAATAAATCAGAGCAGCCATTTCCTTTTCAGTCGGCATTTTTAATTCGGCTGGCAGGGTAGATGTAGTTGACTCGGTTGGTTTCCATTGTGGCACCGCGCTTTTACATGCCACAATAAGTTCGTTAAGATAATTGATAATTTTATCATCTGACATTTCCTCGGCCTCCGTGTGATGGAGAGATTCACTCGCATCACAATCATACGCCAGATACGATTCTTCTTTCATGTATTACACGATAAATGAGTCATTAAATGTTGTTTGAATCCTCTCACGGACCGGTATATTTCCGCGCATCTCCAGCATTTCTTTGGTACCCTAAGCGGAGACATCTTCCTCTTTCCCATAGAGGCTGGCTTATGAAAAAGTCAACGCATCTACGTAATCGTTACGTTTCATGGTGTAGATTACGTCATCTTAAGTGAGTCATTTTTAAATTACGTCATTTTTATAGATTACGTCATTTTTATAGCTTACGTCATTTTGGGGTTTAGACTCAGAAT